>NC_057798.1:661899279-662199279 GCF_018294505.1 Triticum aestivum | reverse complement strand
GGCCGACTTCCTCTCGGGTCCTTTCGGCCTTCTCTGATGCAGATTGGGCTGGTAGCCCAGATGACAGGCGATCCACGGGGGGTTATGCAGTATTCTTTGGCCCTAATTTGATCGCCTGGAGTGCTCGGAAACAGGCTACTGTGTCACGTAGCAGTACTGAAGCTGAGTACAAGGCTGTGGCTAATGCTACTGCAGAGATTATTTGGGTGCAGTCTTTGCTTCAGGAGTTGGGTTTGTCTCAACCACAGCCTCCTATTCTTTGGTGTGATAACATCGGTGCTACATACCTTTCTGCAAATCCAGTATTTCATGCCCGAACGAAACACATTGAAGTTGACTATCACTTTGTACGGGAACGTGTATCACAGAAGCAACTCCAGATCAAGTTTATCTCATCTAAGGATCAACTTGCAGACATCTTCACTAAGCCTTTACCACTGCCACAGTTTGAGGCTGGTAGGCGCAATCTTACCCTTCTCAGTTCTTTAGAAAGTGGCTAAGATTGAGGGAGGGTGTTAGACTATGTATAGCTTCTGTACCTATGTACGTATTATAACAGAACCATTATATATAATGAGATAAGCCACCCCTAGAGGGTTGTGCTGGTTCCCAAAACTTATTGTCTTACACCGTCCAAACGTGCCGTTTTTGGCCGAGGATTTGGTTTATTTGCAGTTTACACCTCCTATCTGTATATGTCTATGGTATTGCCCTCCGCAAGCTGCCAAGTGGTAAATGACGAATTGGTGTTCTTTTTATGATGACCAGCTCAGCTGCGCTAGAGCTTCAAAAATAAAAAAAGCTCAGCTGCGCTAACTGAAAAACAAGGACTTTTTTTGGCTCATCCATGTATCTTAAAGCTCATTTGTATTCCATCCGTTTCTTTTTACTTCACATATAAAATATGTTTAAAATCAATCTACGCAAAGTTTAACCATATTTATATTATAAAAATATCAAGATCTATAAAACACTAAAGTTACATGGATAAAAATTAATTTCATGATGTATCTAATGATACTGATTTCATATTGTGGATATTGATATTTTTTGCATAAAAGTAATCAAACTTTATAAAGTAGGACTTCAAACAAAATTCAAATACAAAGTAAAAAAATAAGGCAGTTCTTAAGAGTACCGGTTTGCACCTAGAACAAAAATATTTCACCTTTATATGAAGTTACATTGACATTTTTTGTGTGTCTTTATCCAATAATAAAGCCCTCCCCCTCCCCCTTTCCCGCGCGCTCCGGCCCTGACCTACCAAAAACCCCTCCCCCTTCCTCGCTCGCTCCCTCCGGTGACAGCTGCCAGCGTTCATGCCGCTGTAGAGCGCGCCGGTCAACATTGAAGACGGCTCAGGACGGACGTGACCTCTCACTGTCTCCGCCATTGAAGCGGTATGCCGGCCGAGGGTGTCGCCTGCGACGCGTCTTCGGTGTCCGCGCATGTTCAATGTCGGAGACGTGTGACTAGACGGGACGGGATGGATATGTACCGTGCCCGTTCAATGCCGTTGTTCGTCCGTCTGCCGCCATTAAGCAGGCTCGCCGACAGAGAAACCCACTCCGGCGCCGTGCATTGACGCACCCGACGCCTGGCGTCACCGGAATCCGCTATATAAAGGCGGCCACAGCCGTCTAACACCACAACACAACACCAGCCCCTCCACATCCTCCTTCCTTACACTGCATCCGTCATGACCGCCAGCGGGAAAACACTATGGGATAGTCTGTCGACGGAGATGAAGCACGCGGTGGCCGCCCTTACCACCGCCGTGCCAGGCGGACCGAGGTCGGCTTGCCGGCCAGCTCGCCCGAGGTCTCCGACGACGAGGACGACACCACGATAGAGACGGTCTCCGACGACTCCGCACCGGCTCCCGGGCCTCCTGTGCACGCCGGCTTCACCATGGAGCAGGCGCATGCGCAGTTAAACACCGCCATGACGGAGGCGCAGCCTGTGCCGACGCCTTTGTCGGCGTTCCAGCAGGCGCATGAGGAACAACGGTACAACTTGTTCCTCCTAGAGCAGCACCGGCGGGCGGAGGGCCAGATCTACGGCGAGTGCACAAGCGAGGAGGCCATGGCGGCCATGGACACGGCGAACCCAAATTTTGTCGTGGAGCAGCGTGCCATCTACGATGTTGCATGCGCTCAAGCCGCCGCTCGACAGGAAGCGACAACTGCGGAGGCGCATCCGCAGGGGATCGTGGAGGAGAACATAGCCAGCTGCGCCTCCTACACGCCGTCGACGATCCATCAGTCGCCCCGATGGGACGAAGACATCGCCGGCGGCACCATTTCCATCGCGGACCTCACGTCCACCGGCGACGGATAGGTCACGGACTCCTCCGAGGATGAGTAGGCCACGGGAGGCGGCGGTGCCTTGTGTCCCATGTGGGTTGGTCCATCTCCCGTGTTCTACTCTTCCTCGTCGGAGATCACACCTTCACTTCATCGGTCTTATTGCCGGTGCTCATGGAGACAGGGAAGGAGGACGACACGGGCTTGGACGCCGGGTGCCCCCACCGTAGGATAGGTTTAGGGGTGGGTCTTTTTTGGTTCTAAATGTTTGAAATGTAGTTAAATCTGTCGTGTTTGTATGAAACCTGTTATGTTTGTACGAAATCCATCCGTGTTTGCATGAATTTCATTCGGTTTGTTGGAAAAAAATTTGAAATGTATGCGGTTAGCATTGGATGGCTGCCTCCCGCATCCGCGGACTGGTTCCCCTGTCCGCGGATGGACGAGGAGATTTTTTGCAGATTGCCGTTGGAGATGCCCTAAATTGAGTTTTTTTGCATCAATCTATAAAAGTGAGTTGTCTTGTTTCTTTTGCCGTATTTCTCATCTGCTGATGTGCAAAAGCACGTACTGTACCATGTCTCATTACACAGAGGTTCCGGGAGTGGCTAAATTAGGATAAAGGGCCGAAACTCGCAAAAAAAAGGATAAAGGGCTGAAGAGCACACAACCAAATTAGACGTCGAGTTGTCGAGGTCTCTCTCTCGAGGAGCAGACGAATTTTGAAAGAGAAAGAGGTAATAGCACTCTAGGTACCTTAACTTGTACAGAATGTGACGATTTAGTTTTAAACTTGTAAAACTTGACTCCACCATATCCCAACTTGCACCTCATGTTATGATTTAGTCCCAGACCAATCACAGCTCGACAATTGGCAGCCAGGTGGCTGGACCGGTCAGCACACGCACTTTTACACAAACCCCCCTGCCGTTTCCTTTAATCAACCCGCACTCACCTCCACCTGAATTTGCCGTAACATCCACATGACAAGGCTAGCTCCCGTGACCCCGCTCCCCCACCCCACCAACCCCCACCGGCGGCGGCCGCCCCGGCCCCGTCGGCCCCCCTCTCGGCACCGCGCGTCCCTCGTCGCTCACCACCGCAGCCCCCCGCTTGCAGGTTCAGAGTGGAGAATGGGGGTCGTCGACGCGCGCACACCCCCATGGCTGCGACGGCGGCCGACCCGCTGCTCGCCGCCCCGGCTCCCCCTGTCGGCGCTGGCTCCGTTCAACATCTGAAGCCCCCGGCAACGAGCCCCTCGGGCCTCCCATCGCTACTCCCAGCCATGGCAGATTTGGCCCCCGCCTCCCCGCTGCATCTGCCGCCTCCGACGGGCCAGATCCCCTTGCCTGGTGTTGAGGTCGAGGATGGGGAGTTCGCCGCGCCATCGCCGCCGGCGGGCCTTGTCTCCGGAGATGCGTTGCTTCAGCCTGTTGTCGTGGTGGGTGATGAACCGACCCTGCAGTCGCCTCCACCCGTCTCCAGCCGCAGCGGAGACGTTGTCGAGGAACTGACGCAGCAACCGCCTCCTCCCGTCGCACAAGAGCCCAAAGTTGGTGCGGCTCCCCAGCCTTCAGATCTGTCAGCTCGTGGCGCTGGCAATGTCTGCTCCACAGAGCATCAGCATGCGTCGCAGTCGCCCACGGCTGCTGTGGAGGGCTCCTGCCATGGTGTTGCTCGCGTCTCGTCGAGCTGTCCCGCGCTGCTTCCAGGTAGGCGTAGGGTGCTCCAGCGGCGACGTCGGCGGCAGCGTGGAAGAAGAAGAGTTGTGGGCAAGCGTCGACGGGAAGCGCGCGGGGCAGGCGCGGCGGCCGCGGCTGAACTTCAGGGGGAACCAGACCGTGTTCGTGGACGGAGCGCCGGTGGACGTCATGTGGGACCTGCACGGCTGGTGGTTCCGGGAGCCTCCGTACGGCAGCACCGTGGTCATGCTCCGGGCGCGCAGCGCGCTGGAGAGCCGGCTGTGGCTAGAGGAGGAGGAGGTCGCCACCGCCGCGCCGGGGTTCTCGCTTGTCCTCCAGGCCTTCAAGTCCCGCGCTGATGGACTATCATGTGCCCCTGCCCATTGATCATACATGTAGCTACTCTATTCAAATGAGAAGACGGCGAACTTCGTGGAATTATGCAATCTGCCTGTTTCACTGAAGTCGAAGGGATCAGTAAGTTTACAAGCAACATGATCATGAACATAACAGGTGATATACATTGATGTGAGTGTGTAGTGTAGGCAAATTTCATCTCCCTTGCTAGTTGATTTTACTCTTCTCCGAATCATAACTTGTGATGTGTGCAAGTACAGAACAGCAAAAAAAAGTGCAATAGTTTGGATCCTTCTGTGTTGAATGGTGAAATCATACTTTAGATCCTTCTGTGTTGAAAGATGAAATCTTACTTTGGATCCTTCTGTGTTGAATGATGAGGTGGTGTAGATATGGGGGGCAATAGTTTCTGCTTGTTGCCACTTACCTTCACTACTGACTGTTCTTATGTAAATACACCAATAACAGTGGTACAGTTACAAGTGATTGTTGCAGCATAAATAATCTATCAACAGGTAATAGTAGATGTAATTCTACTAACGCTGAGGGGTATTATCAGCCTACTGTTTGATGGCCATTGACATTCACATGTTATCCTGGTGAGACCAGTCATGAAATTTTAGTTACCAAAAGAAAAGAAAAAATGGATACATGATGCTTCACTAGACATACACTGTCTTCCCAGTCCCAAGTATATGCAAACAGTTGATGTTCGGGAAGAAACTATGCATGCCTGTCTGAGTACTCAAGTGTGATAAATAGTCAACTGCTTGAGTGTGATCAACAAATAATGTGGTGCTTTAAGAAAAAACCTGAATGAATTCTCATATTTACATCAACTCTCTGTAAAACTAACATATAACAGCCATCCTTGCACACATGAAAATGTTTCTGATTCTACAGGTCTGCTAAGACTGCAGGAGAAAACGTCAGCACAAAAAGAGGTAGATTCAACATCAAAATAGTAGTGAGTAGTTGATTTCAAATACCTGGTAAAATAAGTCAGTGTCACATTTTCTCCATTTGGCTCGTGTTTTTTTGTCCATATACGAATGGTAATTCAGTTTAGTAGCATTTTCTAGCGCATGATTCTCTGTTCTGTCATTGTCATAGTTATCTCCAAAAGGATCAAAATCATCAGTATCTCCAAAATGGGAGTTGCTGTGAAAAGACATCAACAAATAACAGGACAGGGGAAAGTCAGCGAGATCATGATTAAAGCAGCATACCAACTCATCAAATTTAAGCATACAAATTTAGATGCTGAAACAAACAACTGCAGCAGCAACGCCAAGTTCAGATACCCTATCTGAAAAAGTGAAGTATCTATATGATAAAATAGAAAGCTTGCAAATCAAACTGTACCATTGTTGTCAATGGCTGGTTAATTACATAAAACAACAGGGTGTTTCTTGCCAAAGTGCGTGCGCTGACTGGTCCAGCCACCTGGCTGCCAATTGTCGAGCTGTGATTGGCCTGGGACTAAATCATCACATGAGGCGCAAGTTGGGGTATGATGGAGTCAAATTTTGCAAGTTTGAAACTAAATCGTCACATTCTGTGCAAGTTAGAGTACCTGGGGTGCTATTACCTCAAAGAGAAAACGTCCACCACCCTTTCTTCCGTCACAAGAAAACGAGCCCGACATGTCACATGTCACATGTGAAACGGATCCAAACCATGTGCGGATACTAAACAAATTCCAGATTTCTCCAGGGGCCAAACCAGCAAACAGGCCCTCCTATATAAAGCAGAGGCCGACGAAACTCCCAAATTAAATCGACAAAACAGAGAGAGAGAAGAAACAGAGCGCCTCCCTTCGAACGCGAGCAGCGGAAACAGAGGCGGCGAAGCAAATGGCGGAGGCCCCAAGCCAGATCGAATCCATGCGGAAGTGGGTGGTCGATCACAAGCTCCGAGCCGTAGGTAATCCCCTCGAAGTTTCTCCCGTGGATTCGTTTTCCCCGGGCCGGATCTGGATATTCCGAGTTTGTTTCCTCGCATGCCGATGTTTCGATCGGCAGCCAAATCCGCGGATTTGATCTCGCGATTATGTTTCGATATTCGTTCGCTGGCTCTACCGGGGGACTCCTTGATTTCCCCCAATTCAGGCGGTCAGGCCTATGTATTCTAATCCATGGCAACGTTCTTTTCCGGCGAGGGCAGGTTGCCTGTGGCTTAGCGGGATCTCCAGCTCCATCGCGTACAACTGGTCGCGGCCCAACATGAAGACCAGCGTCAAGCTCATCCACGCAAGGTTTGCCCATTTATCATTTATTACTGTATTTACGTTTCACCCCTTTCGGTTTATATGCTTCGTTTGGTTGGAGATTGGTCTGTCCGTCATCACAAGATTATTACAATTGGAAGGTTAATTTTGAGCTCGTTGCTGAAGTAAAATATCGATTCCTAGCCCTTTAACAGGGCAGCACTGAAAATTCTGAAACTTATTCACAAATAAATATGGATTGACTTCTTGCCGCTTAGAAGCGATTTTAACAGCAATTTATGTTGGGCCCAAGAATACAACAGAATAATCTGTACCGTTCATTTATGTTTTGTACAAGCCGCTCATGTAGATTGGTTGTTTCAGTCTCCTTTGTGTGTGAGAATTACTTTCTCTTGAATTTCATCATGAGCAATTTACCTTGTTAATAATTTGGTGCATGCTTGTGCTTGTACGACACAAACTGTATACGTAAGTTAGGTGGCCTCTTATTTCTAATTTTGCTAAGGCTAAAAGAGCATCATGTTGTTGCTTGTTTTTGCAAGTTTTTAGTCTTGCAAATACATCTGTCATTTGTGCATGAGTATGTGGATGGTAGTAACACAACCAATTTCATGTGAAGAAATGGTGTTTGTTTCTAAATTCGATCATTATTTCCCCATGTAATTCCAAGCCAATTTACTGCATGCCCGCTCAATAGGCCCGTTGCTGCCAAGTATTTTGTGTTTTATTTGTAGCCCCATCTTGTCGCATGCCTTTGGTTGGAGCCTAATCTCCCTTGGTAGTGTATTGGTAGTTGATATGTGATCACATATGTATGGGCTTCGTGTTATATAGGAATTTTGGGGGAAAAAAAACTTAAACCAATCTGAGGGATTTGGGAAGTACAGTACTAACAAACTTGGAAATATACTAATTAGATAGACTTGAGAATCAAGACATTGCTTCCCCTTATCATTATTTCGACATGTGTATATCCAGCCCACATGACATCACTCCACACTTCAACAAGCAGGCCATCCTTGGGCTGTCGTTCAGGATAACGTTGCTTAAATTCTTAAACAACTTCCCAGGAAACTTGAGCAAGATCTTGATCATCCCACTAGATGAGGACCTGTTGAAGACCACAACAAATGTGAGCCGTTAGGACATGCTCTGGTTTGGGAGTCACGTGGTCATGGGTGGAGGAGCAGCTGAAGGATCTACCTAGAAAAGATTGACCAGGATAGACCATCCCAAAGCAATTCCTGGCCCAAACCCACCCAAGAAGCTGCAAAAACGACCCTAAATCCTCGTCCTCGTCATCCTCTCCCGGTCTCCCCTCTTCCTTAGCTGTCAACCTCTATCTGAGGATGACAATGTGCACCAACGAGCCGGATTAGGAAACAAGTAGTGGTGCAGCCCACGATCGATTGGCCTTTGTCGGCAAGCCCTTCCCGGCTGACGAGGCACGCACAAGTGTGCCAGGTCGGTGATGGCGCAACCCATAAGCCTGCTCAGAGTTGTGCACGATATGCTTTGTTGTTTCTTGAATTACTTGATTGTTAGACGAATCCAAATGGAATATTCTATTTCCATCTCCTACCAACGTTTTTCCATTTGTTCGTAGGCTAGGGAAAACGTGTCCTATTATATCGGTAGAATAACCCAACTACTCGAGGGAATCGACTGATGTTTGTATTTCACGTACCGCTGGTTCTTCCTTCCACAAGATAATGTTATTATTGATTCCATCATTTCCACGGTCATGATAGTGCAAGTAGATCCTAAGGTAAGTTATATCGCTCGAACTGGGTGCATGCTGCATGCCTCGTCTATGTAATGTTTCTTACTTTTTGTTAACCACCAATTGAGCCTTTGCTTCTGATCAGCCTAACATTATAAGAGTTTTTTGTAAATCCCTCATGTTAGGATGACCATAAGCAAAGGCTCAATTGGTGGCTGACAGCAAGTTCTGTTTCGATGTGTCCTATACTGTCACTACTGCAGAGTAGGCAACATTATAGAACATATCAAAATACAGATCGTATCAGCTACTAATTGAGCCTTTGCTTCTGGATCAGCCTAACATTGTAAACATTTTTTTTGTAAACCCCTCATGTTAGGATGACCATAAGGGAAGACTCAGTTGGTGGCTGACAGCGAGCTCCGTTTCAATATGTCTATGCTCGCACTACTACAGAGTAGGAAACATTATAGAACATATCAAAATACAGGTCGCCGTCAGCCACCAATTGAGCCTTTGCTTCTGGATCAGCCTAATATCTTGAGTATTGCAGTGACTTTCCCTAGGACCCATGCTTAGTCGATGATTTTTGTCTGCCAGTTGTAATTAGGTTTGACTAGAGTTTGAAACCCTAAACAGTATTGTTACCTTGCAACTATATAGACACTGGTTGTGTTTAAAACTCTACATGGGTTTGGCTAGATTCCAGGGGACTGTATCTATGAATCTGATTTGCACAATGCCATAATTCAAGAAGTTGCACATATCATCTAAAACTCTGTTTTACCTTGCAGGTTGCATGCGCAAGCTCTAACGATCGCTGCCTTAGGTAGTTGTGCATTAGTAGAGTACTATGAACAGAACTACGGTTCTTCAGGACCAAAGGTGGACAAATATACAAGGCATTACATGTCACACTCGCATAAAGATTAATTATCTGCATGGTCGGTGCTGGATCCTGGATTAGTTTTAGGTTCTTTCCTGGGCTCCATCAAAGGGGGCTGGCTCCCAGGATTGTTCCTTGAAGTCTTCTTTATTGCGAAATGAAATGATACTTGCCAGGTCCTTTCCTGAGCAATGAGGGTGCTATACACAATTGCATATATGATCTGCATAACGTGAATGTAAGATTCATTCTGTAACATTATTTTGTACTCTTTATGATGTTGCACTGGATATAACAACAGTGTTCTGATGTTGCACTGGATTGCCTGAGATCCTGTCATGTGGTACCTCATGTTCATTGCTCACACATGATGCGCCTCTTTCTTTCTCTGCGCAATTGCTAATGAGCAATGAAAGGCAGTTTTGTGTCTAATGATGGGACAAAATTTATACGAAAGAGTACCAACACCAAATAAGCACTTACTAATTTTGTGTCCCAAAATTTGACAACAACGAAAAATAATTACAAAGATCACAACCTTTTCAAAGTTTCGAATACTGGAGGCATCCAGAATATAATGTGGTTTCATCAATCAACTGAAAACCGGCCCGGAGTACACATTCATACCAGGAGTTGCTCCTGATTCACATTGAACAATCCAACAGAGAGACTAAAAACAGAAACAAAGGTACATGAGAGAGACTCAGAGGCACAAGTGACCAAGAAGATGAAGACCATGATGGCGAAGAGGAAGAAAGTGCATGACAAAAATGGATATGATGATGGAGAAAGTTTAATGGTGACTAAAACAAACTATTACATGTATTTTTAACTTAAAAAACTTCTTAGTCTTATGGCCCTACCTTAAAATTGTAGCTGAGATCCAAAGGGTCAAAAGCTAAGATTAGGACAATCAAGTTCCTAGAGCACCAATGTAGCATTGATATTCTTGTTGAAATATGCTGTCCGTTCTTTTGAATGAAGTACATAAATTTAATAACTATTACACATCCGTGTCGAATTCGGATTTTTGAATGAAGTACATAAAATTTAATAATTATTACATATCCCTGTCGAATTTGGATCTTTTGAATGAATAAATACATAAATTTAACAATTATTAAGTATCCCGTGGGAGCGGAAAGTATAAAATGGATAGCGCAATATGAGGAAAAAGGGCTATCCATGGATAAGCTATGGGTAGAGTTGGATGATGGATCGCATTCCTAGGAAAGGCTGTATTTTGTAATGACTAAATCCTGCTTCCATGAATATCTTTTGCCAGTTGAGTTCCTCGCGTTCTTTGCTCATGAACAACATCATCATTTGCATGTCCATCAAGACTTGAGCTTCAAGTACTTGCTGTGAGTGTGAGGGAGATCCAACAACAGCATCGATGATTATCACCTTCCCTGCTTTCGCTCCTTGGGCAATGGCCTCTCTGCATTTTGTCAGGATCTTCACACAATCCTCGTCGCTCCAGTTGTGTAGCACACACTGCCAATCGAACAAGTTAAAAACTATCAGTAAGAGAATAGGCAATACATTTATACGTCAACATTTTTCTTCTTCTTTTTGTCGGATCCACCCATTCTTATTAAGCGCTCACTTGTCTTGTGAGGAACTGGTATAAATGCGAACGGGAAGTAGAATTTGTCTTTCTTATACTACTGTAAATAAATTTTAAAAATACTAAATCATACCTTAAGCAGAACTGCATCAGCTGGTGGAACGTATTCCATCATGTCGCCGGCAGCAAACTCAACCGACTCATTTGCTGAGACGCCCTGTACAACATGCGGGAGGTCCAGCACCGAACACCTGACATGCGGGAACGCCCTGGCGATGGCCGTCGCCATGGTGCCGTTCCCGCCGCCGACGTCGACCAGCGATGTTATGCCCGTGAACACCTCGCCGCATTCGCGGACGACGAGCTCCGCCATGTATCGGCTGTCGGACCCCATCGCCTCGTTTATTAGCGCGTTGAACTCCATGTCACGGCCAGCGGCGCCGTAGGGGCTCTCGCCGTGCGCCATCGCGAACGCCGACGCCGGCTCGCCCTCGCCGTCCCTCTGGAACCACTGGGGCAGCCGGAGAGAGGCCTCCAGAAACAACGGCGAGGTGCCCATGAGCACGCACGGGGACAGGCACGCGCCGCCACTGCCGCTGACGAGAAGGCGAGACACCGGGTTGAGGCCGTACCGGACGCTAGGCGCAGTGGCGGCGCCCTCGCCCTCGCCGGCGGCAGGAGCATCCACATCCACAGCCACAGCCGTGAAGATTCCTTCCACGGCTAGCATCTTCATGAGCCGGGACAGGTATGGCCGTTTGCTACAGGGGAGGGCAAGGGTGGATAGCAGGTCGGGCAAAGACGCCGCGCCGCCGCAGCGGTGGAGAGCGTCGGGGATTCCGAGCTTTACAGCGCTGTGCAACGCCATGGACTTGAGGTAGCCTAAGGAGTGGCGCACAAGCTCTGCCTCAGCTTGCAGAAGCTCCGCGCTTGTGGTGGCCATTTTGGCCCTGCTTTCTTCTGCTATCACCTAGTATTAGTGTTATGATCTTACTTTGAGTTTGAGTAATGGTAGAAGCTAAATTCCCAACGATCTGGTTTCCACCTACAGATCCGAATGGTTCGCTAGGGGCACGATCCATCTCCCGAGTCGTTCGACCCTCCTCCCGCACCGCATGGATCGCTAGCCTTTTTTCTTGTTCGCTGATCGCTAGAGCCGAGGAAGAAAAATAAACTAATAAAGCCCCAGATGGGGATCGAACTAAATATGCCTAGCATCCCCGTGCGCCCTTTGATCAACGCACTAGACTTTGTTACTTGTCCAACATAAGACCAAACTCGAACCGGGCGACCCATTTCGTCCTTCCATTTTTATTTAAGTCGCCGTGAATCAAAACGTCGGTCTAATGCATGGAGTCAAACCTAAAACGTGTCCGCTTCCGCGCCGACCCAATTTAGGCTCAAATTCCGGCGCGAAATGCGTCGGCGCGAACACGAAGTGGAGGCGCCGCGCGTCCCCCCGTGTTCATCGCGGTCCCACATGGCGGCCGGCCAACGACCGAACACAGTTATATTAATAGCGGCCACCGACACCGGATCCACGCATCAGCCAGTGAAAGCATCCTTTTTTTAATCCATGCGTGCAGGGGCGGGGGGAGGGGGCTGGTCATCCACTTCCACTTTCGTCCACATCTGGCCCCCACCACCCCCCGCGTGCTTCACGCATTGGGAGGAGGTGCCCAGGCACCGGTCGCTGCTCACGCCGGAGCAGCGAGGTATGCCGGAGTACGCGACAGACTCTCCCATTGGGAGGTCTGGTTTTCCCTCGAGCTCGAGGAGCAACGGCGCCTCGGCGTGCACCACCACCATGCCAACTCCCCGCCGCCCCCAGTCGTCAAGCCGGAGGGGCAGGAGGAGGAGGCTGCCTACCAGGTGGTGCTGGCGGCGGCCTTGGAGACCTTCATCGAGGAGGAGCGGCTCAAGGCGGAGGCGGACTACCAAACGAGGCTGGCGGAGGCCATCACCCTCTCTGAAGTGGGCGACTGCGTGATGCCGCCGTCACCGCCACCACTCACCCCTGCGACGCCTATGCCCGAGCCGGCCGACCGGTACGTCTGGACTAGCCAGCTGCGGGAGTGGGTCAACGCCCCCCTTGGCTCGGCATGACGCCGCCGCAAGAGGCCGCCTATCTCTAGCATTGGAGGCAGCGCAGGCCGGCGGAGGAGCGCGTGACGGCGAGCGGCACATGCAGAGGGAGCGCGAGGAGGAGGAGGAGGAGCGCTGCAAGAAGGAGGAGGAAGAGCGCACGTGACTCGCCGCATTGCCAGGGCTGCAGCAGACGCCGGAGGAGGCAGCCCTGGCGGCGTATCAAGCCGCGTTGACAGGGCTGGGACGCCTCCCGTCTTCATCGACCTCGCCGGCGACAATGACGACGGCAAGGGCAAGGGCAAGGCGGACGACTACGGCGGTGCGCGGGCTTTTTTTATGTTTAATTAATGTTTAAGACGACTTTGGCCGGTGTTGACCGGCCACTTTATGTTTAATTATATTTTACTAAATTTATTTTGACCACGCGGGGCAAAAAATGGGTACGCTTTTCATTGGACGCACCTGCCGACCCAAAACGAAAAGCGGATACGCACGTCCGTCTTACCGACCCAAACGAACAAAAAGCGAACAACGCGCGTGTCCGTTTGGGTTGTTGAGTTGCTCTTAAAACTTGACTCTTTTGAATCTCGTGGCACCAAAATAAAAGCTGTACTAACTAGACTCTTTTGAAACTGGTGGCACCAAAACATGACTTGAGAATTGTGACGAGGAGCAGGAACCATATGGACTAAGCTGGCTGTTGTGATAACTTCTTACGTGTTGTACTACTTGTATCAATTCCTAAACAAGAAAAAATGGCAGAGGACCGTCCATAGCGACATCAGTACCAAGTTCCATTGATAGCTTAAGTTCCATGATTCTTGAATTGCCATCAATAGCTTGACAGAACTTAAATATGCCGTGCAGGGACAAGGTAAAATGTGGTTGGCATATCTTCCTTTTCATAGACAACCTCATTGTAGATGCAATAACATTTATAATTGAACTCAACATGGTGATATCCCCTTTCAATAATTTTCCATCTTCAACTAGCAGATAAAGATATTTAGATATTTCTGAGAGTTGCTCAAGGCCTCAAGTGCAGTTTCTTGGAGCCATTTCGTGATGAAACTTGATAAGATCAAAGCAATGAAAGGCAGTTTTGTGTCTAATGATGGGACCAAATTTATACGGAAGAGTACCAACACCAAATAAGCACCTACTAATTTCGTATCCCAAAATTTGACAAGAAAGAAAAATAACTAGAAAGCAATATTACAAAGATCACAACCTTCTCAAAGTTTCGAACACCGGAGGCATCCAGAACTTAATGTGGTTGCATCAATCAACTGAAAACCGGCCTGAAGTACACAATCCAACAGAGAGACTATAAAAACAGAGTTGTTGGCTATGTATCCACCTGGAGTGACTGTACATGGCCAGAAACGAAGGAACATGAGAGGCTCAGAGGCTCAAGTGACCAAGAAGATGAAGACCATGAGGGCGAACAGGAAGAGTGTGCATGACAAAAATGGATATGATGATGGAGAAAGTGTAATGGTGACTAAAACAAACTATTATATTCATTTTTTAACTTAAAAAACTTCTCTAGTCTTATGGTCCTATCTTTCAGGGTCCTAAAAATTGTAGCCGTGATCCAAAGGGTCAATAGCTAGGACAATCAAGTTCCTTGAGCACCAATGTAGCATTGATATTGTTGTTGAAATCCAGCAATAAGCATGTTGGGAGAACATGGGCGTTCTCAGAGCTTACCCACTCTCGGCCGTCGGATCGGATTTTTGATGCGACTTCGTCCGTCCGATCTCGCTGCTGGACGATCATGGCCGTTGGATCAAAAAAAGCATTGCTACAATAAATAGTTAGCTCTCGCTCGTGCCACCGCGGGCATTTTCGTCATTTCGCACACAGGGTATAAAAGGGGCTTCTTCCGTGGAGATAACCCTAGGTCGCTCACTCCCACACTCGCGCGCGGCCGCCTGCTCCCCACGCCGCCGCCTCCGCTCGCCCTCGCCGCCACCTCGCCCTCGCGCCGTCGCGTCTTCTCCTCCTCCCCGCCCTCTCGGTACTCCTACCAGGCGAGCGCGAGCGCGAGCAGCCAGAGAGGAACGGCCACAAGCCTCTTCCTCAGCAGCGCCGGCGTCGGCGGCTCACTCTGCAGCCCCTGCCTCGTGGGGCTCATGGCCCCCTTCCTCCGCGGCGCCGGCGTGTCACCCCCTAGGGATGGTGCACGTCGACGGCGACTGGCCGGAGAAGCAGGTGGGTATCGGGATCGGAGCAGAAGAGGAAGGAGGGCGAGAGCGAGACAACTCAGGGGAGGATAAGAGAGAACGAGAGGCTAGAAAATGAATTCAATTTCAAACTTCTTACCGTACAACACTGGCTCGCCCGCTTATATACCGCGACTTACAACCCAACACTCGGCCCAACGGCCCACACTACAACACGGCCCAAAAGCCCATGGAAACTTCAAACGCTTCGTGCCTTCGCCACTGTGATCGCCTGTGAGCTTGTCTCTGTGTCACTTACAGTACCCGCCCCTGAAGAGCCAGCTTGTCCCCAAGCTAGTGCCGATGGAAAGCGTTCCTTGAGCACCTCGTAGTCCTCCCAGATGGCAGAAGCAGCAGGTATCTTCGTCCACTTGACCAATATTTGAAGATGAGTGGCGTTTCCTTTCTTGACCAGCCTGCGGTCCAGGATTTCTTCAGGGTAAACCCCCGGCACAGAGAGATCAACTGGTACTGGCAGCATTGTGAACACCGGCGTGTGATCAGGCACATGGTTCTTGAGCTGAGACACATGGAAAATCGGGTGGACTTGACTTCCTCTTGGCAACTCCAGTTTATACGCAGCGTTGCCGATTTTCTCCAGTACCTTGTATGGGCCAAAATACTTCAGCGCCAGCTTCCTACACGGTCGATTTACCACTGTGGATTGGGCATGAGGTTGCAGTCGCAGGTATACCATTTCCCTTTGAGCAAACACTCTTTCAGACCGCTTTTTGTCAACAAAGTGCTTATACTTGTACTGAGCACGTGCCAACTGATCCTTAAGAACTGCTGTATGCTGAGTATGTGTAGTCAACCACTCGTTCACACCAGGATTGACAGATGTCGTGTGTCCCGCGAGCTGACCCATGTTTGGAGCATACCCGTAGAGAGCCTTGTATGGAGTACATCCAAGTGAGGAATGATATGTGGAATTGTACCAGAACTCTGCTTGGGGCAACCAAGTAACCCATTTTGTTGGACACTCATGGACTGCACACCTCAGATACATCTCTAGACACTGGTTGACCTGTTCTGTTTGGCCATCCGTTTGCGGGTGATATGCCGTGCTCATCTGTAGCTCAGTGCCCCATATCCTAAACAACTCTTTCCAGAATGAACCGGTGAAAATCTTATCTCTGTCAGACACAATTTCCAGTGGTAATCCATGCAGTTTCACAATGTTGTTGAGGAACACCTTTGCAACAGAAGCAACTGTGAAGGGATGTTTCAATGGTAGAAAGTGACTTACTTTGGTGAAGCGATCCACTACTACCAGTATGGCCGAATATCCCTCAGACTTGGGTAAACCTTCTATGAAATCCATGCTAATGGCCTGCCAAGGGCTGTCAGGGATGGGCAAAGGCTGTAGTAGCCCTGGAGTTTTGCACAACTCATGTTTGGCTTGCTGACATATGCCACACTGTTTGACAAAGTTCTCCACATCTGTTTTCATTCCCTTCCAACTAAACAGATGTTTGACTCTGTGGTATGTAGGCAGAATACCTGAATGGCCTCCTACTGGAGTAGAATGAAATGCCTGAATCAGTTTGGTTTTCAGACCCACATTTGCTCCCACCCATATTTTACTGTCCTGTTTGAGCAGCCCCTCCTGAAGTTGGAACCCAGGACAAGCAGTGGAGTCCACAGCTAGCTTTTGTAACATGGACAAGGTCTCTGGATCAACAGAGTAAGAGTTGAGAATTTCCTGTATCCACACTGGCTTGCTGGTGGAAACACTTTGTACAGAGAACAAATGTGCCACCCTAGATAAAGCATCTGCAGCTGTGTTTTCCACACCTTTTTTATATTGAATGGAAAACTGCAATCCTACCAGCTTGGTCATTGCCTTCCTTTGTAAGTTAGACGTGAGATTCTGATCTCCCAAGTGGCATAAACTTTGATGGTATGTTTTGATAATGAATGGAGCTCTGCTCAAGTAAGATCTCCATCTGTCAATGGCCAACATAATTGCCAAAAACTCCTTCTCATATATAGATTTCTTCTGATTTTGCACCCCCAAGGCTTTGCTATAATATGCAATGGGATGGCCCTCCTGGGACAGAATAGCTCCCACTCCATTGTTGCAAGCATCACTTTCTACAGTAAAAGTCTTGTCAAAGTTGGGAAGAGCTAACACAGGAGTGTTAACCATGGCTTGTTTGAGCAGCTAGAAAGCTTGTTGTGCCTCATCAGACCAGGAGAATGATTTTTTCTTCAATAGAGCAGTCAAGGGTTTGGCCAACACCCCATAATTCCTCACAAACTTTCTGTAATATCCAGTGAGTCCCAGAAAACCCCTCAATTCAGTTACAGATGTGGGAATTGGCCACTGTAACATAGCTTCAATCTTGACAGGATCAGTAGATACACCTGTGTCAGAAATTATGTGCCCCAGATACTCCAAGGACTGCTGAGCAAAAGCACACTTACTTTCTTTGACAAACAATTGATTTTCTTTGAGTATATCAAACACTGACTGAAGATGCTCTATATGTTCCTCCAGTGTT
Organism: Triticum aestivum; assembly: GCF_018294505.1. Taxonomy (NCBI): domain Eukaryota; kingdom Viridiplantae; phylum Streptophyta; class Magnoliopsida; order Poales; family Poaceae; genus Triticum; species Triticum aestivum. The sequence continues at coordinate 662,181,702 of NC_057798.1, read as the reverse complement.
CCACTGAACACTAGTATATCATCCATGAAGACCAGTACATACTTCCTATTAGCCCCATCAAAAGCAAAATTCATGACACACTGAAAGGTGCCTGGAGTAGTAGCTAATCCAAAAGGCATTACCCTGAACTGGAACTGCCCATGATGGGTTTTGAATGCTGTTTTAAACTCATCCTCCTCTTTCATTCTTATCTGATGGTACCCAGATATGAGATCCAACTTAGAGAATTATTTTGCTCCTCCTAATTCATCCAGAATCTCATCTATAACTGCCATGGGAAACTTGTTCTTCACAGTAATGGCATTAAGTTTTTTTGTAATCCACACAAAACCTCCAAGTCCCATCCTTCTTTTTGACTAGCAGAACTGGTGCAACAAAAGGGCTTATACTGTGGGTAATTAGACCTGCATCCAACATCTCCTTGACTTGTTTCTCAATTTCATCCTTTTGTAGAGGGGAGTATCTGTATGGTCTGCAGTTAACAGGGGCAACATCTGGTACCAGATTTATTTTGTGATCAAAATCTCTGTGTGGAGGTAAAGTGTGTGGCTCTTGGAACACCTGTTTGTTCCTGTCCAACACTTATTGCACCTCTTGAGGAATTTCTGTGATAGGTTGTGACGCCCGGGTAATTAAGCTACAGTAATCCCCGCTAATGATGCCACGTCACCTCGGTTACTGTGGATAAACTCGCGTTAGTTCAGAACCTAGTTCGAATTTCAAATACAAAATCGAGCAAACAATAAAAGTTTTCAAATATTAAAATTTAAATGTTCGGAGTGAACCAAATAATACATAGGTAATTATGGTGGAGAAACCAAACTTTGATAAAATGTTTAAAGGCCCTAAAACAATTAAAACAATAGTGAAAACAATTAAACAAATGCCTATTGAATTTATAAAATGCTAACACTATTTTATTATGGGTTAAGAATTAATCTCGTAGTAGTTTATTGGTAAATACAAATTAGGCACTAGTGGTAATTTTATAAAACTTAAAATAAAAGAAACTACACATAAAATGAGACAAGAAAATATATAAAAAAAAGGAAAACAGAAAACAGGACCCCCCCCCGCTGGGCCAAGTGGCCCAGCTGGCCTCAGCCTCCCGAACGGGCTGGCCCACCCCACGGCCCAGCCGGCCCCGCCACACACTCCCTTAACCCCCCCACCCGACCGAAACCCTAATCCCCCCCACTCGCCCCACTCCCTCCCCCGATTCCCCTGGATCGGGATCGATCCCCACCTCTCCCCTCGCCTCCCTCTCGCTTCCCCACGATCCAACCTGGATCGGGGCCGACTGCGCCGCCCGTCGCCGCGCTGACCCCGCCGCCACCTAGCGCCGTCGCCGGTGCCCGCCCCCTCATCCCTCCACCCCGCACGGATCCGGTCGGGGCAGCCGACGCCCCCGACGCCCCTCACCTTGCTGCTCGCCTACGCCGGACCACCCCGTCGCCGATCGTTGTCGCCGCCTCGTCCTCCTCCTCGCCGGTCCTCCCCGACCGCCCCCGAGCCCACTGCCCCGTCCCCTACTCTCCCCCCCCGTGAGCGCCCTCCCCTTCCTTCCCCTTTCCCCGCGGTCACCGCCCGCGCTCCGACCACGCCGTCGCCGGTCCCTCCCCGGGCGACCGCGCCCGCGCCTCGCCGGTGCCCGCACGTGCCCACGCGGCCACAGCCGCGGCCCCGCACGCCCCGGGCCGCGCCTTCGCACGCACGGCCACGCACGGCCGCGTCCCCCCTCACGCACGGGCCTCGTCCCGCCTCCCGAGCCCGTGCGCCGTCCCCTGCACGCCGTCGCCGGCCCTCCACTGAATCGCCTCCAACCCCGGCCTCCTCTCCCTTCGGCGACGCCGGCCCCTGAACCCTCCCCTCCTCTCTGTCCCTGGCCGCCGGCGCCCGCGCCCAGCTCTCCCTCGCCGCCTGGGCGGGCTACGCCCGCACAGCCGCCCATCGCCCCCATCCCGGGTGGACTCGGGCGCGTGCCCGCACCCCGTACCCAGTGCCCGCTAGGCCCCCCGGGCCACTGACTAGTGGGCCCCGCCCCGTAACGTTTTTAAAAAAAAAGAGAATTAAAAAAATAAAATAAAAATAAAAATGATTTAATAAAATTAATTATTAATTAATTAATTAATTAAGTTAATTAATCCTGATTAGATTAACCTAATCACTAATTAAATTAATTAATCTGTAAATAAACTAAACAGAGAATGACAGGTGGGTCCCACTGGACCCACATGTCAGGTTGACCAGGTCAATGGTCAACGTTGACTGCTGACATCACCCTGATGTCATGCTGACGTCAGCATTTACTATTCTGGATAATGTTGGATTAAATAATTAATTAAATTCCAGAAATTAATAAAATCTTTAGAAAATCATATCTTTTAATCCGTAACTCGGATTAAAATATTTTCAACATGAAAGTTGCTCAGAACGATGAGACGAACCCGGATACGCAGCCCGTTCGTCCACCACACACCCCTAACATATCAAACTCGCAACTTTCCCCCTCCGGCTTCTCTGCCCGAAAACACGGAACACCGGGAATACTTTCCCGGATGTTTTCCCCCTTCGCCGACATCACCTCATACTGCGTTAGGACACACCTAGCACCGCTCTTTGTCATGTCTTGCGCCGTCTTGCTTATGTTTGCACTGTATTTATTGTTTCTTCCCCCTCTTCTCTTTGGTAGACTACGAGACCGGCGCTGCTGCGGCCCAGTTCGACTACGGAGTTGACGACCTCTCTCTCTTGCCAGAGCAACCAGGCAAGCCCCCCCCTTGATCACCAGATATCGCCTATTCTCCTCTATACTGCTTGCATTAGAGTAGTGTAGCATGTTACTGCTTTCCGTTAATCCTATTCTGATGCATAGCCTGTCATTGTTGCTACAGTCATTGATACCTTACCCGCAATCCTACATGCTTAGCATAGGATGCTAGTATTTTTCATCTGTGGCCCTACATTCTTGTCCGTCTGCTGTGCTATACTATCGGGCCGTGATCACTCGGGAGGTGATCACGGGTATATACTATATACTTTCTACATGATGCATGTGGAGACTAAAGTCGGGTCGGCTGGTGGAGCACCCGCGAGTGGATCTTTGTGGCGGAGCGACAGGGCCAGGTTGAGACCGCCTAGGAGAGAGGTGGGCCTGGCCCTGTTCGGCGTTCGCGGATACTTAACGCGCTTAACGAGATCTTGGTATTTGATCTGAGTTGGCTACGAGCCTATACGCACTAACCAACTACGCGGGAAAGATATGGGCATCCCGGCGTCGTGGTATCAGCCGAAGCACTTCGTGACGTCAGCGACTGAGCGGCGCGCGCCGGATTGGACTGGAACGCCACTAGGCTAGGTCTGCTTCCGGCCGCGTACGCAACGTGCAGGTGTGCTCAGGGCGATGGGCCCAGACCCCTGCGCGCTTAGGTTTAGACCGGCGTGCTGGCCTCTCTGTTGAGCCTAGGTGGGGCTGCGACGTGTTGATCTTCCGCGGCCGGGCATGACCCAGGAAAGTGTGTCCGGCCAAATGGGATCAAGCGTGCTGGGTAAGTTGGTGCACCCCTGCAGGGAAGTTAATCTATTCGAATAGCCGTGATCTTCGGTAACAGGACGACTTGGAGTTGTACCTTGACCTTATGACAACTAGAACCGGATACTTAATAAAACACACCCTTCCAAGTTCCACAGACAACCCGGTGATCGCTTTTCCACAGGGCGACGAGGGGAGGATCGCCGGGTAGGATTATGCTATGCGATGCTACTGGAGATGCTACTTGGAGATGCTACTTGGAGATGCTACTTGGAGGACTTCAATCTACTCTCTTCTACATGCTGCAAGACGGAGGCTGCCAGAAGCGTAGTCTTCGACAGGATTAGCTATCCCCCTTTTATTCTGGCATTCTGCAGTTCAGTCCACCGATATGGCCCTTTACACATATCCCCCTGCATATGTAGTGTAGCTCCTTGCTTGCGAGTACTTTGGATGAGTACTCACGGTTGCTTTTCTCCCTCTTTTCCCCCTTTCCCTTTTACCTGGTTGTCGCAACCAGATGCTGGAGCCCTGGAGCCAGACGCCACCGTCGATGATGATTCCTACTACACTGGAGGTGCCTACTACTATGTGCAGGCCGCTGACGACGACCAAGAGTAGTTAGGAGGATCCCAGGCAGGAGGCCCGCGCCTCTTTCGATCTGTATCCCAGTTTGTGCTAGCCATCTTGTGGCAACTTGTTTAACTTATGTCTGTACTCAGATATTGTTGCTTCCGCTGACTTGTCTATGATCGAGCACTTGTATTCGAGCCCTCGAGGCCCCTGGCTTGTATTATGATGCTTGTATGACTTATTTATGTTTTAGAGTTGTGTTGTGATATCTTCCCGTGAGTTCCTGATCTTGATCGTACACATTTGCATGCATGATTAGTGTACGATTGAATCGGGGGCGTCACAAGTTGGTATCAGAGCCAGCTGCCTGTAGGAATCCCCCTTCCACACTCCTTGGCCGAAGTCGAGTCTAGACATTGCAAAAACTTTTACTAACTTGGCTGTGTGCCTTACGGGCCCACGTCGCCATCGGGTGGTATTAGGATCTTTTATTCCTCGTCTATACTCTGGGACTCTGATCTCTCTACTATTCGGGTTAAATGAATTTGCTAACTCTAAGATTAGGATCTCGTGAGCGCATCCACCCGAAGAGCCCCTTATTGCAGAGGATCGCCTGCTACATCAGAAGATTTCGAAGATACTCTCTGATGTTCTCTCGAGACTTGTGCCCATCACTTTGGCTATTCCTGACCACCGATAAATCCGTATGGATAACTACTTACACTTGCCATTCTTACGATCATCCCCCATTGATCTTGTTATTACAAGATACCCCGAAGTTTTCTCTATTGTTCCGAGAATACTTTGTGCCTACTGCCTAGCAGTTCTTTGCCACATGAATACCCCTTCGAATAAATCCTCGCACTTGTCGAGTATCCGCTCATCCCCAGTTGTTCATGTGTTTCACAAAAGTCTTCGAAATAATATTCGATCTTCCGAAAATCCTTTGGGGCCTTTGGCTCTTGAAATTCTTGCTTGCTTGCATTATGGATAATCCCATAAGTCTCGTAGTCATATTGACATTCCTTGTCATTACCATTTTGAGTCTGTTGACTCAATATGTTTGCGAATACACGCAATCATCATTGATCCTTATAAATTACTTTTCCGGCTGAGCTGCCATTCTTTTTACTGGAATTGGTTCTCGACCAATCCAATTGTCTTTGATTGTACCCTACGGCTATTCAACTTATCCACCCCTAATCAGAGCATTGCTTCTGATCCCTTGATTTGGAAATCATAATTCCTTTGCATTTGACAATTGAGTTAGTCAGTTGTTTCTATAATCTGCTTCCTCTAGTTGAGTACCGATGCTCACGTCAGATCCCTTGTGGACCACCAGATCCTTTGTTGGATTTTATCTGACAACACCCTTCATATTCAATAAACTCGTGAGCCTTTTCTCGGATACATAATGCCTTTGGTAAATTGTATCGTCTGCTTTCTCAACCATGCTCTGCCTTCGAGCTTGAGTTAATTACCTCTAAAGATTCTGGTATATGATTCTAAGATGCCCCGATGGGTTGAACCTATGCCTTCCATGTGTGAACTCAAAAGTTTTCACGAGTCGTACTCTTCTGGTATTTTGCCAGATAAAATTTCAACGCTATAACTTCATCGAAAGCGAGAAGTGAATGAAAGGGTATGCATTGGAGAAGTGGGAGTCGACCTTGAACCTTGTGTTCATGCCCATGGACGCGATATATATCCTATCATGAAAGCTTCTTGTAACAATAACTATTTCCTTGATAGCTAACATATGGTATCTGTGAATTGATCCCTTGCAACCGTGGTTCCGACCATGATTGCTCTTCTTTGATTTCATTTCTCGGACAAGTTAAAACAATTGTCTCCTATGGATCAATACACCAGTCCAACCTTTACTTTGATCTTGTGTCGAGTATTACCCCCCTGGTATCTCGAGATTATCATGGAACTGCATAACTTCTTATGAGTCCTTCATCAAGTGCTACCTTCCCACTGATTCCATTTTCCACGGGCTCTGAGTTAATAAACACTCAAAGACACCGATAACTGAACCGAGTCCGCACTACGGTTCAACAACTCTTCAGTAAGCTTCTATAAGTACGAGTTTGTACCCGATCACGCCATTCCTAGCCTGTTTGGCTATATCATTGTCGTGATGATTTTAACTGTGCTACCCGGTCCTTCTTCTCAGAGCACAATTTTCGACGATGTACTAACCTTACATCGATCCTCATCGTCATATCATTTCGCCTTGAACAACTAGCTTGGTTTCGAGTTTGTGTCGTACCCTTGGTTCCAATAACCTTTCATTTTCATCAGTACTTTGACTTGACGTCGTCGCCGATCGATTACATCTTCATGAACTCTCGCGACAAAGGTGTCGTGATCATCAACATTCTGAGCTCATCCAGGATATCAATTGAATTCATGATGAGAAATACCATCCTTGCCCTCGATGAATTGTATTATCATCGACCACTTTATTGCCTTCCCACCAACACAAGCTTGTTCATGTTTGGTGTTATACCTTGAGTTCCTTGCTATCCAGCAATTGTTCTTCTTTACCTTGGAGTACTACCATCCTTTATGTCAAGAATATTCTGAGATTTGTTCCACCTCTTGAGAATTCTTGACATAGAAATACTTCTCACCATCACCATTCTTTCTTGGTCCCCGTGTTAATTCCAACAAGTGAAGGGTGTTGTTTGGATTCTTTCCTTCTAGCAACCTTATTTTTTTTGTTAATGGTCGAAAGTTCATTCTTAGGCTATTGATTATTGAATCACCATTCTGACATTGGTCGTGCAACCCAACCCATATTTCGGGTGCACCTTTCAACCAATGTTAATTGTGTATGTTTACCTCGAGCATACTTCCTTATATCATTTGATCTGACAAATGTTATCTTCTTGTTCACTTAATTGTGGAAATCCATCTTTCGGGAATCTCGGTGAATTGCCGTTGAGTTCACCAGACACCTCCTTGTCCTCTCCTTGGTTTAATGATGAACTATTGCTTCAGAAACCGCCCCCATAGTTCATTTCTCGAGGATCTTGCAATGTCATTTCGACGATTTGTGTTGCACCTTTTTCCTCTCGGACCCCCTGAGTCTGAGGTTTCATGACACCAATTGGATATGAATCTCGGTTAGATATGATGGTTGGGACAACTTTCCAAGAGTTATGATGTTGATCCTTTGATGACCCGGTAACATGATGTCATGCCTAGCACCCCCCCCGGCTGGAGGACCTATCATTATAGATTCCTTTTCAGCAAGGTTATCCATTCATCCATGAGGAAATTGTAAGACTTATTCTACAAGTTATTCCTGATGGATCCTTCGTGTTTCCAAAGTCTGATCTTCACCTGAAGACCTTGTCAATGCTATCTCTAAGCATGTCAATGGTACTCCGATTTTCAACAGGAACATTTGAAGCACGATGCTAAATTTTATTTATCATTTATCCTAACACCGTGGTATGTGTAATATCATGAGATTCCTCCCCCCTTACCTGAATGGTTTTCTACTTTATATCCTGTCATGGATATCTTGCTCTGCTTGTCCTTGGGAAGGATATACCCTTGAAATATGTGTTTAAACATATTTTCCGTTCCATTGTTCTGTTTAATCTGATGATCATATTTTCCTTCCATTGGTTTGTTTGAACCTTTTCTATGATCTATATGATATAAGCAGTAATAATCCACTGCTTGTGCAAACACCTCGAGGTACAACTCTGTCAGTAAGACCCTGTTACTATTGTTGATGACATTCCGGTAGCCACCGATGGACAAGAACCTTGCCTATTGGTCCGCCTCATTCAACGAGCAGGAAAGTGGTTCTCTTCGTCCCTCGCCCTTGGTACCAACGTTGATGCCGACATAACCGACATGGTACTCTCTGACATGCCTTTCTATCATGACCGTGAAAGATGTCACTGCTCCTATTAAAAAAAAACCACATGGTGGGCCCATAACCCACAGTTCCACAGGATCGAAACCTGACTGTCCTGTACACCCCCTATTCCCAAAGTTATTCCTCGCGCGTGGACTCGCATGTAATCCACGGGCCACTGTCCTAGTGATCTATTCTGGTATCAGACGCAATACTTACTCTCGCTACTCTGAACCCCTTTCTCACCCTGGTTCAGGCTTCGAGCAACTATCTATCCGCTTGGAGCCTATTATGGTACCTTCGTACCTTACTCTCGAGGTATTTCATATGTTCAACTCGAGAGATAATCTTATACTAATTCACGGGTTAACCCCAGATTGTTTCCCTCAAAAGCATTATGTCGTAGTGAGCTGCCCCTTATCTTTTCGTAAGTACGATGGAGTTCCCGAAGAAATGATGACAAGTTTATCATGATGCATCGGAATAAAGGATTGAAGACACCAGCGAAAGGGATTAACTTCTTTGAGAAGATCCGTTAGAATATCGTAACCAGAACCTTCCCCTTACTCCCCTCTTAAATCTCGGGACGAGATTTCTTGTAGTGGAGGAGAATTGTGACGCCCGGGTAATTAAGCTACAGTAATCCCAGCTAATGATGCCACGTCACCTCGGTTACTGTGGATAAACTCGCGTTAGTTCGGAACCTAGTTCGAATTTCAAATACAAAATCGAGCAAACAATAAAAGTTTTCAAATATTAAAATTTAAATGTTCGGAGTGAACCAAATAATACATAGGTAATTATGGTGGAGAAACCAAACTTTGATAAAATGTTTAAAGGCCCTAAAACAATTAAAAACAATAGTGAAAACAATTAAACAAATGCCTATTGAATTTATAAAATGCTAACACTATTTTATTATGGGTTAAGAATTAATCTCGTAGTAGTTTATTGGTAAATACAAATTAGGCACTAGTGGTAATTTTATAAAACTTAAGATAAAAGAAACTACACATAAAAAGAGACAAGAAAATATATATAAAAAAGAGGAAAACAGAAAACAGGACCCCCCCCCGCTGGGCCAAGTGGCCCAGCTGGCCTCAGCCTCCCGAACGGGCTGGCCCACCCCACGGCCCAGCCGGCCCCGCCACACACTCCCTTAACCCCCCACCCGACCGAAACCCTAATCCCCCCCATTCGCCCCACTCCCTCCCCCGATTCCCCTGGATCGGGCCCTCGCCTCCCTCTCGCTTCCCCACGATCCAACCTGGATCGGGGCCGACTGCGCCGCCCGTCGCCGCGCTGACCCCGCCGCCACCTAGCGCCGTCGCCGGTGCCCGCCCCCTCATCCCTCCACCCCGCATGGATCCGGTCGGGGCAGCCGACGCCCCCGCCGCCCCTCACCTTGCCGCTCGCCTACGCCGGACCACCCCGTCGCCGACTGTCGCCGCCGCCTCGTCCTCCTCCTCGCCGGTCCTCCCCGACCGCCCCCGAGCCCACTGCCCCGTCCCCTACTCCCCCCCGTGAGCGCCCTCCCCTTCCTTCCCCTTTCCCCGCGGTCACCGCCCGCGCTCCGACCACGCCATCGCCGGTCCCTCCCCGGGCGCCCGCGCCCGCGCCTCGCAGGTGCCCGCACGTGCCCACGCGGCCACAGCCGCGGCCCCGCACGCCCCGGGCCGCGCCTTCGCACGCACGGCCACGCACGGCCGCGTCCCCCCTCACGCACGGGCCTTGTCCCGCCTCCCGAGCCCGTGCGCCGTCCCCTGCACGCCGTCACCGGCCCTCCACCGAATCGCCTGCAACCCTGGCCTCCTCTCCCTCCGGCGACGCCGGCCCCTGAACCCTCCCCTCCTCTCTGTCCCTGGCCGCCGGCGCCCGCGCCCAGCTCTCCCTCGCCGCCTGGGCGGGCTACGCCCGCACAGCCGCCCGTCGCACCCATCCCGGGTGGACTCGGGCGCGTGCCCGCACCCCGTACCCAGCGCCCGCTAGGCCCCCCTGGGCCACTGACTAGTGGGCCCCGCCCCATAACGTTTTTAAAAAAAAGAGAATTAAAAAAATAAAATAAAAATAAAAATGATTTAATAAAATTAATAATTAATTAATTAATTAATTAATTAATTAATTAAGTAATTAATCCTGATTAGGTTAACCTAATCACTAATTAAATTAATTAATCTGTAAATAAACTAAACAAAGAATGACAGGTGTGTCCCACTGGACCCACATGTCAGGTTGACCAGGTCAATGGTCAACGTTGACTGCTGACATCACCCTGATGTCATGCTGAAGTCAGCATTTACTATTCTGGATAATGTTGGATTAAATAATTAATTAAATTCCATAAATTAATAAAATCTTTAGAAAATCATATCTTTTAATCCGTAACTCGGATTAAAATATTTTCAACATGAAAGTTGCTCAGAACAACGAGACGAACCCGGATATGCAGCCCGTTCGTCCACCACACACCCGTAACATATCAAACTCGCAACTTTCCCCCTCCGGCTTCTCTGCCCGAAAACACGGAACACCGGGAATACTTTCCCGGATGTTTTCCCCCTTCGCCGGCATCACCTCATACTGCGTTAGGACACACCTAGCACCGCTCTTTGTCATGTCTTGCGCCGTCTTGCTTATGTTTGCACTGTATTTATTGTTTCTTCCCCCTCTTCTCTTCGGTAGACTACGAGACCGGCGCTGCTGCGGCCCAGTTCGACTACGGAGTTGACGACCTCTCTCTCTTGCCAGAGCAACCAGGCAAGCCCCCCCCCTTGATCACCAGATATCGCCTATTCTCCTCTATACTACTTGCATTAGAGTAGTGTAGCATGTTACTGCTTTCCGTTAATCCTATTCTGATGCATAGCCTGTCATTGTTGCTACAGTCATTGATACCTTACCCGCAATCCTACATGCTTAGCATAGGATGCTAGTTTTTTTCATCTGTGGCCCTACATTCTTGTCCGTCTGCTGTGCTATACTATCGGGCCGTGATCACTCGGGAGGTGATCACGGGTATATACTATATACTTTCTACATGATACATGTGGAGACTAAAGTCGGGTCGGCTGGTGGAGCACCCGCGAGTGGATCTTTGTGGCGGAGCGACAGGGCAGGTTGAGACCGCCTAGGAGAGAGGTGGGCCTGGCCCTGTTCGGCGTTCGCGGATACTTAACACGCTTAACGAGATCTTGGTATTTGATCTGAGTTGGTTACGAGCCTATACGCACTAACCATCTACGCGGGAGTAGTTATGGGTATCCCGGGCGTCGTGGTATCAACTGAAGCACTTCGTGACGTCAGCGACTGAGTGGCGCGCGCCGGATTGGACTGGAACGCCACTAGGCTAGGTCTGCTTCCGGCCGCGTACGCAACGTGCAGGTGTGCTCAGGGCGATGGGCCCAGACCCCTGCGCGCTTAGGTTTAGACCGGCGTGCTGGCCTCTCCGTTGAGCCTAGGTGGGGCTGCGACGTGTTGATCTTCCGCGGCCGGGCATGACCCAGGAAAGTGCGTCCGGCCAAATGGGATCAAGCGTGCTGGGTAAGTTGGTGCACCCCTGCAGGGAAGTTAATCTATTCGAATAGCCGTAATCTTCGGTAACAGGACGACTTGGAGGTGCACCTTGACCTTATGACAACTAGAACCGGATACTTAATAAAACACACCCTTCCAAGTTCCACAGACAACCCGGTGATCGCTTTTCCACAGGGCGACGAGGGGAGGATCGCCGGGTAGGGTTATGCTATGCGATGCGACTGGAGATGCTACTTGGAGATGCTACTTGGAGGACTTCAATCTATTCTCTTCTACATGCTGCAAGACGGAGGCTGCCAGAAGCGTAGTCTTCGACAGGATTAGCTATCCCCCTTTTATTCTGGCATTCTGCAGTTCAGTCCACCGATATGGCCCTTTACACATATCCCCCTGCATATGTAGTGTAGCTCCTTGCTTGCGAGTACTTTGGATGAGTACTCACAGTTACTTTTCTCCCTCTTTTCCCCCTTTCCCTTTTATCTGGTTGTCGCATCCAGATGCTGGAGCCCTGGAGCCAGACGCCACCGTCGACGATGATTCCTACTACACTGGAGGTGCCTACTACTACGTGCAGGCCGCTGACGACGACCAAGAGTAGTTAGGAGGATCCCAGGCAGGAGGCCTGCGCCTCTTTCGATCTGTATCCCAGTTTGTGCTAGCCATCTTATGGCAACTTGTTTAACTTATGTCTGTACTCAGATATTGTTGCTTCCGCTGACTTGTCTATGACCAAGCACTTGTATTCGAGCCCTCGAGGCCCCTGGCTTGTATTATGATGCTTGTATGACTTATTTATGTTTTAGAGTTGTGTTGTGATATCTTCCCGTGAGTCCCTGATCTTGATCGTACACATTTGCGTGCATGATTAGTGTACGATTGAATCGGGGGCGTCACATAGGTGCCATGACTATGCGATTTAGCAGTGCAGTAGCCCACACATCATTTCCTTTCTCCCACTTAAGGAACTGTTCAGCAGATATCTCCTCTATACTCTCTTGTTGAACAGGCAGAACTCCTTGAAGTCTGACCTCTTTGCCCTGGTACTGAAATTGTATCCACTTGTCAGCCCAATGACACTGCATCACACCCCATTGCTCTAGCCAATCCATGCCCAAAATAATGTCATGCCCTCCTAGTGGCAGTACTTGCATGGAGTTACCGAAACTGTGCCCCTGTATCCACCATGTGAGTTGAGGTACTTTTTCAGTACAAGCAATAAGATTTCCATTTGCTACCTTTACTTGTAAAGGATTCACTAATTTCTCAGTAGGAATAGCAACCTTATGCAGGAAGGCTTTATCCACAAACGTGTGTGTGCTGCCTGAATCAACCAGTATCAGCACCACCTTGTTCTACACAAGAGCTCTCGGTTGAATAGTTTTTGGATTTGGTGCACCTGACAAGGCATTTACTGAGATAGTAGCACATTCTTCATGTCCTCCTGCTACTAAAGCATCCAACACAACATCTGATATGATTTCCTGTGTAGCTAGCACCTCAGCTACTTTCAACTGAGCTCCCCCTGCCACAGGCTGATTACAGACATGACCAAGTACACATTTTTCTCCACACTTATAGCACAGTCCATTTGCTCGAGAGTATTCCTTCAACTGTTTTGCTTTCCATAACTCACCTGTTGCTAAACCAGATCGATTGTCTGACTTTGTATATGTAGCTTTCTGGAAAGTGGGTTTGTGTGTTTTCTGTTGGAGTAGTAATCCCTCCTGAACTAATGCATATAGAGCTGCCAATTGAACAGTACTCGGCATATGAAATTCCACTGCTGATCTGAGTTCCTCCTTGAGGCCCAGCACAAACCTAGTGACCAGGAACGTGTCACTAATTGTGGGTTTGTACAGCTTAACTGTGTATACCAGCTGCAGGAACTGCTGTTTATATTCCTCGACCGTGTCTACTTGTTTTAACAGCATCAACTCTTTCATCTTCTGTCGATAAACATCAACATCAAACTCCAGCAATATCGCCTGACAAAACTGCTCCCAAGTATGGAATTCCCCAGACTGTTTGAACGCTTGATACCAACGGGCCGCGTTATCTGACAGATACAGAGAAACAGACGTGACCTTAAAACTGTCAGGAATGTGATAGAGCCTGAAGAATGCCTCACACTTGTCCAGCCAAATCCTCACATCCGTGCCATCAAACCTTGAGAAATCCATTTTTGGCATCCATTGCCTCTTGCCCATGCTCTCATCTACTACAGTAAGTATGGGTTGTTGTGGTACGTGATGTACCTCAGGCATCTGAATCGGCGTGGCGGAGGTCGCCCTACTGATCGCGGTGCCGCGCCGAGTGTGCCATCCGAAACCTCAGAAGCAGTCGGGGACGAGGCCTCTGCTACTCCTTGCTGCTTGTGCATCTGTGCCGCATGAGCTTGACTCTGCTGCACCTGTCCCAGCGTGTTGCAGGAGAGATCCACCTTGACTTGCACCTGATCAAGGCATGCGCCTTTCTCCGTCAGCTTGGCGTCGAGAGCCTCGAGCTGCACGCTGAGTCCATCGACGGCGGCCAACTTGCTCTAAGCGGCCCTGATCTCCGCGAACTCCTTCAGCAGCCGTTCCTGGAGCGCCTCCATCTCATCCGCGAGGAAGCGCGACTGCGGATTCGGCTTGAATGTCATCGTGGTCGCCGGATTTCCCCGAAGCAATCCACCTCAGGTCAGGAATTACGCAGATCGAACCCTAGGGTGATCCGCCACCGTCGCCTCGGATTTGCTGGGTACGAATTGGGAAAAAAATCCGGAGAAAAACAGCGGTGAGGATCAACGGCTCTGATACCAACTGTCACCCCCTAGGGATGGTGCACGTCAACGGTGACTGGCCGGAGAAGCAGGTGGGTATCGGGATCGGAGTGGAAGAGGAAGGAGGGCGAGAGCGAGACAGCTGAAGGGAGGATAAGAGAGAACGAGAGGCTAGAATGAATTCAATTTCGAACTTCTTACCATGCAACGCTGGCTCGCCCGCTTATATACCGTGGCTTACAACCCAACACTCGGCCCAACGACCCACACTACAACACGACCCAAAAGCCCATGGAAACTTCAAATGCTTCGTGCCTTCGCCACTGCGATCGCCTGTGAGCTTGTCTCTCTGTCACTTACACGGCGCCGGCGGCTCCCTCCTCCGCGGTGGCACGAGCGAGAGCTCCATGGACGAGGACGACCACCACAGCGATGACGGCGCCCCTCACATGGTCAAGCTCGATGGAAGAGCGCTCGACATGGCCGCATTCGTCTGCTCTGGTGTGGTACAGCCGAGCTCGGCCAATGACGAGGTCATGTACCTCCGCCTGGACGGCTCCTAGCATGGGTAAGCAAGGCAGCACCCCCATCCCCATGGCCGTTTCAGTTTTCAGAGGCTCCTTCTTCTTTTGTGTGTGCTGATGACGCATGCTTTTCTCCATGGAGTTGACAAGATGGAGATCCCTGCCATATCTTATATTCTTCAGTTGTCAAATGCGCACTCAGCTATTCAGATTGCTGCATCTTTTCTTCCAGTTTTTCTTCATATTGATCTATGCTATGGATTATGAAAAATAGAGCTGAGAATTTGTGCTTTATAACTTTTGGGTCAGGATGGTATTTACGACAATATGCATCTACTGATACTGTTTGTGTTTGCATTTTAGAATCTTAGCGCTTGATATTGACTTTCCAGGGGATGTATTTCTAATGTGTAGGTGAACCGGTTTACAATGCAGAGATTGCGACAACAAATGTGTATGTGTGCTAATTACCATGGATAATGCTCAATTCTTCTATTTCCAAATGGCCCTTCACACTACAGGAAAGTTACAATCAGTAAAAGTTAAGGTCAGACTTTTGAGAAGGTAAACATGTATTCTACATATGGTTACTTTTATGTACTTTTGGATATATGCATTTTCTTGGGTGACTAAGATGGTGTAGAGGCTCTGCCAGGATTACTTGTAATTTCTGCCACCAAATAAGCTGTTACAAAAGGAGTAACAAATGCAATATCTGTTTTGACCGAGCTGAGTTCAAAATTAACTATAAAAACAGACATTTACCGATAAGGAAATCTGATAGGTTATGTGTTGTTATTGTACAAAATAGCAACAAGACTTCACTACTGAGAGATATTTATGCCTGCATCATGATAGGTCTCCTTCCAAGTGGGTTGACCTGTTTTTTCTATCCCAAGTTTATTGGCCTGTTTTTTTGTCCTTCCGAGGTTATCATTATGTTTTTTGTGCATGCTCAACTGGCATATTTAGTGGCGAGTTTGGTGCTTCTATCACTGTGTTCTTTGAGAGTGTGGACATCTATCATTACCATATGGACTAGGTATGCAAAGTTATTCCTCTGGTATGCTTTATTGTGGCCATATGGCCTTTTATGTTTCATTCCTTTTGTATTTCTGTCAACAAAAAATGTAGAGCCGCACCTTAATTGTCATGGTGATGTTGGATGGCATGGCAGTTGTCCAGTTCTATTATTTAAGAAGTCGATGTGTGTATATCGATCAAAGTGATAATCACAGTAGACTAAAAAACTTAGAAGTAGAGTTTAAAAGAAAATTCAGAAGCATTGGAGGCTCATGCTTCTACTGTCATGTTTTATGCTCCAGTTAGGAGTGGTGTTTCTAAAATAGAGATTATTGATTTTCACATATATATAACATTGTTCATAGTAGCATTCCTGTCTCATTCTTTCTTTTCCATTTTCTTCTCCCTCTAAATTGTAGAGCTCCTAATCAAATTAGTAATCTTTTCAACTCTTTCTATAACTTCGCAGGTTTCAGAAATAAGATGTTTGCTTTATTGAACTAAGTTGTTCTCTTTTTGAGAGAGTATTGCGCTAAGATGTTTTATATCCTTATTATAGGGATACAAGGTCCGTGAACCATTCATATAGTTACCGATTTTAGACAGATTTTGTTTCGGTTACGAAGGTTTAGAGGGATATATGAATGATCTGGAGTTTCAGTTATCATTTGAGCTACTTCCCCATTCATATTCTTAACATTAATCCATCCTATTAGTATTAATTAATTATGATGCTGCCATGTTCATTTCTACCCTTGGAGGGAGATGAACATATGGTGCTGCCGGCACAACACTCAAGGGCATGGAGGCTGACAAGGCGAAAGAGGCATGTTCTCAGCCACCAAATTACGATGTTGAGCAGTGCCTGAGCGGAAGATAGCAAGGCGGTTGACGTAGGATACGGAGTAAGCAGAGCTAGCGGCAGTGGACGCAGCTACCACGTCGGTGGGCGCACCAGAGGCACAACACACGGTGGACATCGAGGATGTAGTGCACATCAAAGCAGTCGCCGCTCCGCGGTAAATTAGATAGACAAAATACATGACATGTTAGGCTGTTACTCGCTAGCAGTAGAAATATTCATCTTATTCATGAGGTAACAACAGGGTCTGTTGCGCTGAATCTTTGAGATGAAACCAAACCAAACTAATACATACCTAGCATCCGTCCAGAAGTCTTGATTACGAAATATATATGGTCCCATTTTAAGTTTCAGAGGATATGCTTGGTTATCTGTTCTTTTGTAGGGATTTGAGAAAAAAGAAAAGAAAAAACACTTATAATAAGGCATTGGCTTCGTGAGAAAGCACAAAAAATATCGTTGCGCGGCAGCAAGGCATACCTTAATTTGCTTCATGGTGAACTGGAAATGTGCTTTCATGTCAAACTGAAAATATATATATGTTGTCTGCTAGCACCGTAATATGTCCATCCATTAACCACTATTTTGTCGAAATACAGGCCTTTGCTTCTGGTTATTACAAGCTAGGTAGTATTGTGGCAGTGATCGGAAACTTCTACACGACTCATCACCATCATGTCCATGCCCCAGACTTGGGTGAGTGCTCAAGGTATGAAAATAAACGCCGACTAGAATAGCATGTCTTGCAGCAACATTTCTCATGCTTTTAAATGACCATTGTGTTTCTAATTCTACAGGAAGAATTTTGTAGTTCCACTGTTGGATCCCAAGCAGGAAATTCATGATCAGCCTTGCGCAAGCTATGGAGTTTCAAGAAATCGATTGACAGGTGGAGTGACTGCTAGGGTCATAAACGAAGAAACAATGAAGTTATTGGACAGCAAAACAGATTGTTTATTCCCAATGTCGTTGCTCTTGCAAAACTGCAGGCCTATTGGTTATGTGGTAAGCAACCACTGGACCCTTTATGCAAGCACACAAATGTTGATGATGTACATGACAATGATTGTTACCTATTTATCTTAACGGTGACCTTGCTTTGGCATTTCAGAAACATTGTAGTTGCTTATTTGTATTCTATACTTTTGGGTGATTTTACCAGTACCTTGCTTATGTTTGTATAGTACTACTGGATATCTGATGGAGCTTTCATTGCCGTACTGCTTATTCCACCCCTTGCTTTGTTTTCCCCTTTTCTGGCTGGTCTCGATACACTTGAAATACTACTTCTGTCCCTGTTGAGTTCGATATGGATATATGCCCCAAAATGTATTTTTGTTTTGCTAAACAGTTTAATGCAACTTAGTGATAAAATATGTCTTCTATTTATGTACACTTCCTCTCAATCACCAATATGGTCTCAGTTATCCATGTTTATGTACGCGTTGTCTGCAGGTAGTTATGTTGGTTTTATCTTCCGGTTGGTTGTTAGTCCACTACAAGAGTTGTCACAATATGAAAAGGCTCCAAAAGGTGTCACGGTCAGGAATCATTTTTCCAGGCATCCGATGATGACTACGTAACCAAACCGTGTCACAGGATGTGTGTTTGTGTGGTCTGGCAAAGTAATGCTCTTCTTTTGTGGTATGTGGAAAGTAATGCTCTCTTTGTTATTCATTTTTGGAGCTATTAAATATTTTTGCCCTCATAATAGTTTTAGATGTTATGCCTTAGCATATTATATCAATGAGAAGTGAATGTGTTTTAGCTCGTATCTTCTAAATTAGTGTCTTCCACCGATATCAGAAATTAATGGTTCATATCATGTTTTGTATTTCTGTTATATCATGTACTTCTTCAAAATTTGTATCTCAACCTAGCCTTCTTAGTGATAATTTTAGTGGAAGACATTATAATTATTTCCGAGTATGAGGACTGTTATTTATTAACAACAAGTGTTTATCACATTTAACAGAAATTAGTCTCCTTATTAACAGAAATACACTGATCCTATTCTACCACTATAATTTAGTTCATGTGCTGTAGGCATCACCGTCGTTGCAATTCCTAAAGATGTGGAATTCTCATACTAATGCCGCTAAAATTGAAAGCTAGGCATACTCTTCTTGATAAATCGTGTTTTATAACCGGATCAACAAAGTTTTTGTATTTCATGATTAAGAGATGAAGTCATGTTTGCCAATGTCACCCATAAATACACTAATTATTTGCCATCCTGAGGTCATTTCCATGTCTGCTCTGGAATATTTTCCTATAGAGAAGAGGGTCACAGTACCAATTGGGCACACTTTGTCAAGGCGGCAGGAATAAAAGAATATCATATACTCAGATAAGGATCTTCACCTTCAAGATTATAAGGGGAAATTCTTGTTCACTGTCCTGTCCATATGCTTTAGAAGGAAATCACAAGTGTATTTTCTATACAAAACCATCGTGTGGTCATCTATATTACGAACTATTCACATCAGATTCATATGGAATGGCACTGCGGTAGTTGAACCAAAGCTATCTATCAGTACGCCTAACTATGGCTTTGTAGTTTTAGCGCATCCACTGCCACTGTGTTGGCTTTTGCTCTCTAATATTTCCTACTTGTACTACTGAACTTAATGCCAACTAATTAGCTTTTGTAATATCATGGCTGCATTGAACTTGATGTTTCCTTACTTCTGCGGCCGTTAGTTTTTATAATCTCATGACTTTGTTGAAATCGATGATGTTACGCTCCTGAAATGTTTGTTCTTTTCCATGAACCAGAAAATCGGTTGTTCTATTACACGTGCTAAACTTGCCTTCCTACTAATGCATCATGCGATTTGATCTTCCGCTGTTTGCCATGTCGGTTGGACCGGCACCCTCGCGCCAAGGCGCGTTGCCGATCTAGTACTCCATATTGTTCGTTCTTTTGAATGAAGTACATAAATTTAATAAGAGTGAATTCCGGTTTTTACCCCTTATTTTGACATCTTCGACACTAATTACCCCATTTTACCGCGTTTTTATCCGTTTTACCCCATTTTACCCCATTTATCAAAAGTGTTGCCACAATTTACCCCATCTAAAATTTTGTGAGCGTTCTGACTTGTGGGTCACAATTGTCTAGTCGAGCTGGCATACCATTCGGTGGTTTTTCCTATCTATTTTCCTCATTGGTGAACCGGGTTGTGCAGGTTCTCCCGACCGGCTCGGCCCGACGGAGGTCACTCGTGTCGCGTCCAACACACAACGTCCGAGTTGCCCGCTCGCCACACTCGTCTCCAGTCGCTTCTCGCTTGCATTGCTCACCCCCAATCAATGATCACCCATCCAGGCTTCCGCCACATGCGCCCGTCAGACTCACTCGAACATACAAGATTTCAGATTATGTCAGTATATTTATACTACTTTAATTCTATCCACAAAATAATGCATTCTTAAGGTTGTTTAATACTGAAGAAAAATATACATGATTTCAGATTATACCAGTAACATTTTCTCCTATAATTTATTCAACGGTAACATGCCACGCTAATCAAGTACAATCATCTCATCAGAATACTTCTTCAAACCGGAAACGAGTAGCCTAAACACATCTAATATGCACCCCAAACTGAGAGAAAATCCAACCACAAAAAATCTAACCACTAGGGGTGTGAAACAGAGAATACGGCCATGCATATACGAGTGGAGAAGATTGTCATACCGGCTGCTGCCCACTTCAACGATCTCTAGCAGGCAAGCAATCTTGCTTGCCGCTTGTCGCCTACGTCGTCCAACCCCCTGCTAACGAAGGAGGCAGTGGTTTGGGGCCGTGAATATTGGAGGCCAGGATGGTGCGACCCAGCTCAGGCGTTGTCTGTTGGACACGAGCGACCTGCTCTGGTGCGCTCATATTGGGCCGGGCCGGCCACGAAAAACAGCAAGGACAGGTTCAGCAGGGAGAAGACCATCGATGTGACATGCCAAATGGACTAGACAATTGGGACTTGATGGTCAAAACACACATAAAAATTTAAACAGGGTAAACCGTGGTAACAATTTTGCTAAATAGGGTAAAACAGATGAAATCCCGCTAAATTGTAACGACCACGATCCCAATGGACCGAAGTCTCTGTGCTTAAGTGTCATTTCTGGATCGGTATGCTGACACACACAGTACTTGAGGAATTATAACAGAGTTTCAATCAAACACTTATTACATCGAGATCTTCGTAAAGAGTATTTATTACACAAATAATATGGCTGAAAGCCATCTAAGCAAAATAACCGCGGAAGCTTCGAAGATAAATGAGTCCATCAAACTCCAACGACATAGCTGAGTGCATGACAACGACCTATCGCACCTTATTCTTCGTCGGTAAAGTCTGCAACATGAGACATTGCAGCCGTGTAGGTCAGCACATGGAATATGCTGTCAAAGTTACACTGTAGAGCAAATGAATGCAAGAAACTATATCTACATGCATATTTGGCTGGTGGAGGCTCTAAGTTTAATGTTTTGCATGAAGCTAATTTTTTCCTACAACAAATAAATAAATTTTATCTAGTACAAAGTTTATACCAATAATTGAGAGGTTCCTCCAACTCAATTCCCAACATTAACCAAGTATAATTAATAACCCAATTCATTAATTAAAGAGTGATGAGATCAACAATAATATCCACTTCTAGATACTCAAGATGTCCATAACCGGGGACACGACTAACCATGATTAGTTTATACACTTAGTAGAGGTTGCACACTTTTTCCCACAAGACTCGACCGCATCCATGATCGGAAGATCAAGACATAGTCTTTCTAAAGCATTAACTCTCTACTCTGGGTAGACCGATACACCTACTTTCCCCTACATCTGCTAGTCCACCTCTTCAAGAGCTCACATAACTTACTCAACTATGCCAGAGCCCATAATGGCTTGTGGTTGCACACGGAAGTTTCTAGGCATGAAATATCATATGATCCCTTTGAGCCCGAGTGGCGAACCAAGGGAAAATCACACGGGTACTCCGGGATTCCCATGGGCAAGCACTGGTTTCTCCAGGTGCCCCAACCAACCCACCTTAATGTTGTCCAAAAATTATTATCTCTCACAACTTCCATGTACATCACAATTCAATCCCCGTCTACGAGCATGACTAAGCAATATAAGAGCATAACATATATTCCCGGGGTGATCAAAGATAATAGGTTCCTACCTCAAGTACTACAATCAAACCACATGTTCCCAATCCTACTCATGCAAATATTTGAGGGGCAAAACTAATGCATAGTAAAAACTGGGTATTGAAAAGTATGATTAAAGTGTAACTTGCCTTGCTGATGATCGGAAAACTCTAGACATTCGTAGTAGCAAGCTTTGCACTTCCGAAAAATCTAGTGTAGACAAACAATAACATACATAAGCAATCAAGCATATGATGCAAAGAGAAAACAAAGAAAAGATCCAAATAAAACTCAAAACAAGCAAATAACTAATCTAAACAGAAAACAAAACTTAACATCATTATAATTATGTGGATTAGATCTTAACAGTAGGTACAAGTGATTAACTACGATTTGCAAAAAGAATCAACTCAAACGGAGCTACGGAACTCTAGATACAAACAAAACAAGATCAAATTCTAATCTGAACTAAACTCAAATTTTGAATTGTTAAAAACATGTTAAAGTTGGTTTACTGGATAGAGGGGATTGCTCAGAAGATTTAGACGTTGGTTTCGTCTAATTCGGACAAACGAGCTAAAAGTTACGAAGGTTTAAAGATCAGGGGCTAATATGCGAAGAAAACATTCACGGATAGGTCCTTGGACAAAATAAACTAAAAAGAAAAATCTACAGAGCGAAGGTTCGCTACAGAGCCTAAACTAACGAATTCATTCGTTACAGAATTAATCTGACGAACGTCCGCTAATTAACCAATCTAAAACAATAGACCGATCTAAAAGATTAAACCGATCTAAAACAAAAAACCAAAAAAACGAAAGTAAACTGGCGGTTTTACTGGTTTGGGACGGTTCGGCCGGCGGCGACTGGAACGACGGCGGCACGGACTTCGACGAAGCGGGGCTCCGGCGGCGGGGCGCGGCAGCGGGAGGTGGGGTAGGCGGCGAGCGGCAGCGTGGGCGGCTTGCGGCGGTACTGCGCGGTGGCAGAGGCGGGCGACGGCGGCTTCGGGACGGGAGGAACGAGGTCGGGGGGAGGGGTCCCGTTCATATAGTAGGAGGGTGGGGGTGGCGTCCGACTTGGGGAGGAGGCAAGGACAGGCGGCGGCGCGTGGCGGCGTCGGACTCCGGGTTGGGAACGGCGCGCGTGGGAGCTGGCCGGCCCAGTTCGACGGAACTTCTTTTAACAATTTTTTTCCGGAGACTAAAGCACTCAAAATAAATAAATAAATACAATCCTAAAAATTCTAGAAAAATTCACATAGCTATATGGCCTTATTAGTGACCTGGTGAACATTTTTATGGGCCTAAATGACTAAACTGAAAACAAATATTACAGTACTAAATTACTCCGTTAACAAATAAATAAACTAGCAAATAAAATCAAATAAACTCTCCAAAAATTTAAAATTCAATTTCCAATATTTTCCTACTGATTTTGAAGAAGTCATATTATCTTCTCACATTATTTAAAAATATATGAAAAAGAATTTTGAAAAACAATTTGATCCAATTTACCAAATATTGATATATCAAAATTGGATTTTTGTGAAAACCTCCAACTCTCTCAAATAGGCCCTTGAGTTGCTTAAGGCTTCTTGAATCAAAAAGCGAGCAAAACAAAACAACAAAATGCATAAATCATGGATGCATATGAATGATCTATGTATAACATCCAAATTGAAAATTGGGATGTTACATAAATGGGATAATTAGTGTCAATTTTTAAAAAATAGGGGGTAAAATCTAGAATTTACTCATTTAATAATTATAACATATCCCTGTCGATTTCAGACTTTTGAATGAAGTACATAAATTTAATAATTATGACATATACTTGTCGAATTCGGATCTTTTGAATGGAATACATAAATTTAATAATTATTATTACATATCCCCGTGGAAGCGGAAAGTATATATAAAATGGATAGTGCAGTATGAGGAAGGGCTATCCATGGATAAGCTATGGGTAGAGTTGGATGATGGATCGCATTCCTAGGACAGGCTGTATTTTGTAATGACTAAATCCTGCTTCCATGAATATCTTTTGCCAGTTGAGTTCCTCGCGTTCTTTGCTCATGAACAACATCATCATTTGCATGTCCATCAAGACTTGAGCTTCAAGTACTTGCTGTGAGTGTGAGGGAGATCCAACAACAGCATCGATGATTATCACCTTCCCTGCTCTCGCTCCTTGAGCAATGGCCTCTCTGCATTTTGTCAGGATCTTCACACAATCCTCGTCGCTCCAGTTGTGTAGCACACACTGCCAATCGAAAGCCAAAAACTATCAGTAAGATAGCAATACTCCACGCGTATATTCTGTTCTTTTTGTCGGATCGACCCGTTTATTCTTGTTATGCGCTCACTTATTTCCGAGTACCAATGAGTCCATATATATCAACAGCAGTGGTGGTACGGTTATATCTGTATTTGAAATTGAAAGTAGTGCCATATAGGAGTACGTACAATGGTTTAATAGTACAGTAGTAAACATATACTATTTTAGATAATGAAAAATGGGAACTGGAAGTAGAATGTGTCTTTCTTAAGTACTGTAAATAAATTTTAATATACAGTAAATTGTACCTTAAGCAGAACTGCATCAGCTGGTGGAACGTATTCCATCATGTCGCCGGCAGCAAACTCAACCGACTCATGTGCTGAGACGCCTTGTATAACATGTGGGAGGTCCAACACCGAACACCTGACATGCGGGAAGGCCTTGGCGATGGCCGTCGCCATGGTGCCGTTCCCGCCGCCGACGTCGACCAGAGACGTTAGGCCCGTGAACACCTCGCCGCAATCGCGGACGACGAGCTCCGCCATGTATCGGCTGTCGGACCCCATCGCCTCGTTCACCAGCGCGTTGAACTCCATGTCATGGCCAGCGGCGCCGTAGGGGCTCTCGCCGTGCGCCATGGCGAACGCCGGCTCACCCTCGCCGTCCCTCTGAAACCACTGGGGCAGTCGGAGAGAAGCCTCCAGAAACAGCGGCGAGGTGCCCATGAGCATGCACGGGGACAGGCACGCGCCGCTGCCGCTGACGAGAAGGCGAGACACCGGGCTGAGGCCGTACCGGACGCTCGGCACAGTGGCGACGCCCTCGCCAGCGGCAGGAACATCAACAGCCACAGCCGTGAAGATTCCTTCCACGGCTAGCATCTTCATGAGCCGAGACAGGTATGGTCGTTTGCTACAAGGGAGGGCAAGGGTGGATAACAGGTCGGGCAAAGAGGCCGCGCCACCGCAGCGGTGGAGAGCATCGGGGATTCCAAGCTTTACCGCGCTGTGCAACGCCATGGACTTGAGGTAGCCTAAGGAGTGGCGCACAAGCTCTGCCTCAGCTTGCAGAAGCTCAGCGCTTGAGGTGTTGGCCATTTTGGCTCTGCTTTCTTCTGCTATTATGATCTTACTTCGAGTTTGAGTAATACTAGTGTGGTCTGAGAATCAAATCTCAACTAGGGATGATTTATAGGTCCGAACCGTCCGATAACAGCAACTGTGCACGTGGTTCGAGGAGAGGACCTGGTACCATGCCATGTTTAATGTCTTCAAATCAAAATAAATAAGGGTATCCACTCATAACGGCATCTCCAATGTCGACCCTCAAACCGTCTAGACCCATTTTACCATCAAACACGATACTCAACAAACCGGAGGCAATTTGTGGGGAGAGAGGGGCTTTGCCGCAGTCCAGACCGCCGCCACGTAGGACTCCAACACCCCAGGCCCACTCAAATCCCCTCCCGACCCACTTTTCTTTCAATCCACCCCTCCTTTCCCTTGCTTTGCATATGCACCCTCCTCATCCGACGCCGTAGATGTACATCTCCGGCCGCCGCCCAGGCATCATAGGACATCCGCAACCCCACCAATGTGCGTGCCCTCCTTGGACTACCCTTCGCAGCCAGGGAGTACATCATCACCTCCCACACAGGATCCCTTCGCAGCCAGGTACCCTTTGCCCCTCTGCCGATGATGTCCATGACGGACACACCATGTCCGGCAGGTGTTCGGTCAAATTATTGAGCTTTTTTCCTGGAACTTCTTGTTGTTTTCTAGAGTAAAGCACGATGATGAAGTACTCGGTGACCGAGGATGAGTTGCCGTGTGATGCGTGGTCGGCCGTATCTGCAGACTTTGTAGGCAGGAACTCTAGGGGCTCGATCTTTTGGCAGCATGTGCATGCTTCATTTCATACGCGAAAGAACTTCACGATGATGATGTACTCGGTGATCGAGGATGAATTGTCCTATTTTTAATAATTATTTTGAATGTTGTGATCTTAGAAAAACACAGGGGCAAACAGTTAGGGAATAGGGTTGGATGGTCAGCTCTCCATCTGTGTCCGCAGACCGGCCCGGACCAATCTGCAGACGAACAATGCGTTCGTTTGGGGTCGGCGTTGGAGATGCCCTAAAGATGCCAAAAGTTTTCAGTCAAAACCAGCAGAGCGATCTGCGCGTTTGCACAGGTTTTGGCACCTTCCTTTGTGTAGAAATTTAGTCATTATCATTTTTTGTGAACAAATTTGTACCGAATGTGATATATGGTGACCATGTGAATTTAGGGATAGATACAAACACAACATGCACATGCATGCATGCAATACAAAATCTTACGTCATCGTAGATTCTCCTCATTTTAAACATTTATTAAATGTTTTGTAGCTTAAATTGTTGGTCTGATTCCTGCGCCGCCTCCTCTGCCTCCTTCCTCAGAGTCGCCACGGTCTCGACAGCTAAAAAGGAAGCATGATCACCGCCCGCCGCTATAAACATAAACCATGCCAGGAGTCAAGACTCACATGAGCAGCATCAAGATCACCCAGCAGGTCGTCCCCTTGGCGCTGCAATATCACGATCTACGACTCAAACTCCACGACCTTTACCTTGCGATTGCGGTTCGCCTCGAACGTGGCCTAGTCATCACAACAAAGAAAGACCATGTCACACTTTCTGACGGACAAAGCCCGGCTAGCATAGCGGTACCGCACTCGGCCCCGGGGGCAACTACCGCCATATGTATCATACCACGAAACCGGGCTCTGTAGCCTGCCCGACCTCCTTCAGGGCACGAACCAACTTGTGGTTGGATAGTTAGAGCAGCTTCAACGGACCGACCCAAACGAACGGCGTATTTGTCCGTTTTTTGTCCGTTTGGGTTGGCCGTCCGCCCGGCGTCTGCCCAGTTTTGCATTTGGGTCGGCAGTGCATCCAACGTGCCGACCCATTTCATGCCCGCATTCAACTTTTAAATAAAAAGGGCCCGCGACCGATCATGCCAGTGGCCATGTCTCATGCCGGCATCATGTCAACGCTGGCAATACAATGCCGGCTTCAGAAACTATCACCACAGTTCATGCTGGCGCACTCGCCAGCTGGCCGGCACACATGCCAGCACACAAAAAAGGTGGGACTTGAGTTCGACCACGCCATCTCATGCCGCCACCTGCCGGCATACAAAAAAAATGGTCCTCACCGCCATAGATCACTCGTCGGCGAACTTGAGCATGTCAGCCTGCATCTTCTTGAACCATGACCTCTTCCTTGGTGACACGGTGTTGAGATCCACCTTCATGATCTCCACCCCGGTCATCATGCTCGCAAGAGCCATTTCTTTCGCCTTGGTCTTGGCGTTGGCGGCCTCGATCTCTAGCATCCTGCCTTGCTTCTCCGCCTCGAGCTCGAACATCTTGGCTTGCTTCTCGGCATCAAGATCAAGCCTCCTCCTTTGGATCTCCATGAAAGCAGCCATTTGCTCCGCCTTGAAACGCCGGCGCTCCTCCTCCCTTGAGTCCTTCTTGTTCATCATGCCGTCCACGCTTGCGATGAAGGCGTTGGTGGCCGCATCTCGCTTGTCCTCCTTCTTGGAGTTGGTCTTCCCCCGCGGCCGTGCCGGCTCGCCCTCCCCAACATCCTCCACGACTTTCTTCCCCCCGCGTGCCTTGAGTGCGGCATATTGTGCCTTGAACTTCTCTTCGTCCTTGATGACCCGATAGCAATGGGAGAGGTTGAAGCACTTGCCATTGTGTTGAACCTTGAATGCCTCCAAAGCTTGAAATGCCTACAAAATGTTTCCATGCAAGCATATGGGCAAGTGATAGCAAGGATGATCTTGATGACACAAAAGAGGGTGGCTTGCTTGCTATCATACCATGTCTTGCATGCCGATGCCGCTCAAGGGGCAGGCCTTGACGCTCTTAAGGGTGGCGTAAAACTTGTTGCACTCTTGTTGGATCACCCTCCACCGCTTGGAAATGGAGACCCACCCGCGCATGCTCACAAATTGGTAAGGTGAAAACTTCTTGCGTCATGGAACTCTCGGTGCACACGAGTCCAAAAGGTCAAATGCTTTTGCTCGGCGCCCGTCTTCGGGTCTTGTCCAATGTCTCGCCAATACTCGCAAAGAAGCTTGTCCTCGGCCACCGTGTACGCCTTCGTACGCTTGCTCTTGCGCTTGGGCTTAGGACCGACGGCTTGGTTGGCGAGCTCGTCCTCGAACAAAGGCTCCACGTCGATGTCGCACTCGTCCTCTTCCTCTAGCCCGTAGTCGTCCGGGAACTCATGGTCGAGGGGGAAGCCGTCCAGGTCGACGCCGACCTGATCACGCATGAAGGTCGCCTGGTCGGGATCATAGCCAGCGGCCGGCGTGAACGCCCCGCGGTCGTCCTGGCTTTGTGTCTCGTCGGGATCGTAGCCAGCGCCTGGCGCACCGGCCTCGAAGATGAGGTTTTGCATGAAGTCCTCATCAACGGCAGACGACATTCCCTCGAACAGGTTACGGGCGTCTGGGAGCAAGCCGGCCGGCGTCTGCCGCGTGCGTTTCCTCGTGCCGCCGGACGACGAGCCACCAACCACCGGGGTGGCGTTGAGGTCGATGGGCGCTGGCGCAGGCGTGGAAGGCGCGACCACGCTCATGTCGGGTGAGCACTCCCCGGAGAGGCGGGAGGCCTGTGGGTAGACGTGGAAGCCGGGGACCGGGTTGCAAGCCGACGCGCTGGGTGACTCGGGCAGCACCATCAGAGGAAACACCAACGAGCCGGTGCTGGCCGCGACAACGACGACTTGGACGAGGCCGTGCTGGCTAGGGTTTACCCCTAGCATGTAGAGCGCATCCCTCGTTGCCGCCGCGACGCGGGCATTGGTGAACTCCTGCTGCGTGGCAGCCATGGTGGCGGCCGGCGCGGCGGCCTCATCCCTCGCGGCCGCGGCATGCCTCCAGCCCTTCCTCTTGGCCGACTCCCTTGCCCGCTGTTCGGGCATCAGCGCCTTCTTTGGCTTGGTCGCGGCGGCGGTCTTGCGCGGGGCACGAGGCTTGCCTTTCCCGGAGGGGGCGCCGGCGCCGGACGAGGCGAGGGAGGCGAGGCCAGCGGCGGCGTCGAGGTCGAGGTCGAGGTCGATGGCGTCGTCCATGGTTGGGGCGGGAGCGAGCGCGCGCGGATGGGAGCGTTTTTGGGGAAAATGGGGGAAAATGGTGGTGGCTGCCACCGACTGGCGGGCCCAGGGAGAAGAGTAGGCGCGCGCGCGTCCGTCTCGTGTTCGCGCCGACGCAAATCAGACTCAAAATTGGGCCAGGAATGGGTCGCCCGCGAACGAAAAATAGACGCGCGTCAGTTTGGGTCGGCGCGTTGGGCCGCCACTTTTGTCCGCGCCGACCCAAACAGACACGGGCGGACGAAATGGGTCGCCCCATTGGACTTGCTCTTAGAGGGATATTGGTATCCTCAGCCACCAGGGTTCAAATCCTGGTGCTCGCATTTATTTCTGGATTTATTTCAGGATTTCTGACGATGCACATTCAGTGGGAGAAGACGTTTCCGTCGATGACGAGGAGCCTACGGTGACTTCATAAATCTCAAGATGACATGCCGGCTCAGTCCTTCAGAGGTGCTCATAGGGGTAGGGTGTGCGTGTGTGCATTCATAGGGGTAAGTGTATGCGCATGCATATGAGTGCTTGTGTCTATACTGATGTCCAGAGGAAAGTTCGGCGCACTCGGGTCAGGTGAGGAGGCCGGGACTTGGGAGGTCACTAGGTCCACACCACCCTCACCGACGTCCCCTGCCTCAGAGTCAGCCGCTGCCTCTGTGGGGGCCGGATCTCCGCTTCAGGGGAAGGGATCCCCACTGATGGCTGCACCGTTGGGATCTCCGACAGAGGCGCAACCACGACAGGCTCGGCGACAGACGGTACAACTAGGCTGTAGGGGACGGTCCTAAAAGTAAACTCAAGGGGTTAGCAATAAGGCCAACAAACGACTGAAGCTATCTCATAAGTCACGGGGATGACTTACGGGGCGACCAGCGGCGCACGCCTCGTCCGCACTGGTGTTGGAGCAATCATGGGAATCTCTAAGCCAGGGGACTTCACCGAGCTCTCACGAAGTTTGTAAGGACCGCAACTGACCGAGGACTCTTTCCGGACACTGCGATGAAGCCTTTTGACGGGGTGGCGCGATGCCTCGACGACCATCTCCGTCACCTCCTCACCATCGTCATCGTCCTCATCCTCTTCAACATCTTTGACCTCCTCGTCATCATCAACATTGTCGGCCTCGCCGTCGCCGTCATCATTGCCACCCTCTCCACCTCCGCCACCGCTCGATGGTGAGGCCATGCGCTCCTCATCCTCTCGACCCACAGAGGTCTCCACCGGAGCCTCCTTTGGGGCTCCCTTCCTTTTCTTAGTAGCGCCGGCCTCCTCACGAGAAGGCCCGGAAGGCGCCACAACCATAAGAGCTACTAAAGAAGGGTTCACTGATTGCCCTAGGAGCGGGGGCTCGGAGTGGATGCCCCGAAAGGTGGAAAATTCCTGACAAAGAAATAAAAGAAGTTGACAGCCTAGCCTTCCAGCCTCCAAACAACAAGAAAACTATGAAAGAGATATTTACGTTGTCGGGAAGGAGATCGACCGAAAACGGCAGGATAGCCTCTTTGTGAGATCTCGTGATAGCGTCTGGCCCCACCAAGAAGCCAAGGTAGGCATCAACGACCTCGAAATCCAACTCCTCTTGAGAGTCCCGCGCGGGGTCCTTCAGGCTCGTGTATTGGGACATCAGAGAACTCCGAGCTTGCAGCCGCAGAACGCGACGCGCCACCCATGTGCGCTCGATGTGCCCTCCCGCCAGCTCATTTTTCTTTAGGCGAGCGGTTGCCTCCGCCAAAACCTTGATCGCCGGAGTTGTCTTGGTAAGCTAAGCCCACTAAAGCAGCTTCTGAGGGGGCTCATTCACAAAGGCCAGCAGATCATCACCAAGACCTTCCACATAGAACTAAGACTTATGCCACTCCCGAACGAACTTCGGGAGGTCGAAGGAAAAGAATGTAGAATTGGGGCGGAGCTGTAGGATGGCACCCCCAAGATCATAGACGACGCCTTTGTTCGACTGAATGCGAACCCAGAAGAAATAGCGAAACAAGTCAAAATGTGGAGATATCCCAAGATAGAACTCCCAAAAAATGATGGAATTGGCAATGTGGAGCATCCCGTTGGGCAGAATATGATGTTGTTGGCAGCAAAGGAAGTGCATGACGCTACGCGCAAAAGGGTGGATCGGAAAGCCGAGCACCCGCCTGAAGGTGTCCTGGACTAGGGGGTACCTACCTAGTCAGCCCACAGTCCATGGGCTGAGCTTATGACCCATCCATTCTCCTAAGGAAGGATTCCGGAGGCCTCATACTTTGGCGTGATCAAGATGGACTTTACCGAAGACTTGGTGTGTACTTCAAGACCTACATCGGCTTGGCGGCATAAGTAACCCTAGATTGGCAACCGACCATGTGTATCCCTAGGTACCCCTAGTGTCTATATAAACTAGTAGGTCTAGTACGTAGAGGGGACGGTTGCAATTACAACCATCTAGCCCTACGGTTAGAAGACAACTTACAATCTCGAGGTAGATCAAGCTTGTACTCGACACACAATCATCAATACAATCCAAGCAGGACGTAGGGTATTACCTCTTTAAGAGGGCCCGAACCTGGGTAAATACTGTCTCCCTCGTCCCCTGTTACCCATACATCCGCTCGGGACCCCTATCCCGAGGCCTGCTGGTTTAGTACCAAAATTGGTGCTTCCACTGAGAGTTCTGTTGTGTGACCGAAAAAGGATCGATGGCTCGTCTGTGGATCAACTGCAATACTAGCTGCGGTGACATCTTTGTCCCAAACTAGCTCTTCGCGTTCGACATCATCGTTCTACATGCTAACCCAGCAGGGCGTCTCGCCTGCATTGAGAATTTCACCCGGACTAAGTTGTCACGTTCGGGGGCCTGGAAGACACCTCAAATTCACGTGGTGAGCTTCTCCTTTCTGGATGGACGCCAGGTCAGATTGAGAGCTTCTCGGCCGCCACGAGCTTGACCTCGGTGCCGACCCTCGATCTGGACCACGGATCGGATCCCACACTAGATTCGGCCTTGGACATGGAGCCAATGGCCATCACGTGGAGCCTCGACTTAGTCGTGAACTCTATCTTCCTGCAGGGCCTCGACCGGGATGCGAGCCCAAGCACGGACCCAACGTGAAGTTCGGATCCGATCTCTTCCCCTGCTGCCAAGATTCTACCATTTCTGACCAGCACTTGGAGGCTGCATCATGTGACCCGCAAATCGCACTTCAGATCTACCCGGCCCTCGGCCCGGCCATAAATCCCGAGGACCTATCTCACCTCAATGAGATGCTGGATTGCATTCAGAGGATGTTAATCTCGAATGATGAAACCTTGGTTTATGAGAAGACTAGACTTAAAGCCGATGAGAGGGAAATTTACATCCCACCCACCACCCACCTAGTCGCCACCGTTGATGACTTGACCGACATGTTGGACTATGCATCCGAGGAGGCCACCAATATGTATGAAGATGTCGGCGCCACAGTTGGAATGGCCACACACTCAACTCACATGGGCAGATGGGCTACCACGTCGACCTATGACGTCTATATGGTCGATACACCCCAAAAATGCCTCAAAACACCGTCGCCGATGCCCTAGAGGTACTAGCGGCGGCCCAAGCAGGCACAACACTAGTGCTGCCAATGACCGCACTACAACCAACGAGACCGAAGACCATGGAGAGGACATTCAAGCCTCCCCAGGGCGGTAAAATAGCCCCACGGGAATACCCAAGCACAACAACCCTCACGATCTCTTCGCGGAGCCGACATCAAATATTTACTGGAATCCTAGGAAGTTGAAAGCCTCGGACGCGAGGATTACATAGTCCCCGAAGACCCCTTTGAGCAAGAGTGGTTCAGACGGTGGTTGATGGCAACTGACGAAAGCATGAAAAAGAAACAGCAACAACTGTACGCTAATCAAAACAATCTCAATGGCAAATGGGTGGAAATTCTCGCAGCAGAGTAAGACCTTGAAGAATGCCGGGAGAGCGCACCTAAGTCCTACCCACGCTGGCTCTAATACATCTTCAATGCATCTATAATTTTTGATTGTTCCATGCTATTATAGTATCAAGCTTAGATGTTTATTATGCAATTATATATCATTTTTTTGGGGACTAACCTATTAACCTAGTGCCCAGTGCCAGTTGCTATTTTTTGCTTGTTTTTGGCTTTTCAGGAAATCAGTACCAAATGGAGTCCAAATGCTACGAAACTTCTTGACACTTTTTTTGGACCAGAAGAGACCCTAGAAGCTTTGGGAGAAGACCTACGCAGCCACAAGGGAGCAAAAAGCTAGTAGGGCGCGCCCCAGGGGGGCGCTCCCCAGGTTTGTAGGTCCCTCGTGGCACCACTTGACCTAATTCCACTTCTATAAATCCCCAAATATTCCCAATACATTAGAGAGCCACCCCGAAACACTTTTTCCGCCGCTGGAATGCTCTGTTTTTCCGTGATCCCATCTGGAGGCCTTGTCCGGTACCTTGTCAAAGGGGGAATTAATCACGAATGACTTCTACCTCATCCTTGCCGCCCTTCCAATGATGTGTGAGTAATTTACCATAGACCTATAGGTCCATAGCTAGTAGCTAGATGGTTTGTTCTCTCTCTCTCTCTTTGATCTTCAATACAATGTTCTCCTCGGTGTTCTTGAAGATCTATTCAATATAATCGTTTTTTGAGGTGTGTTTGTTGGGATCCGATGAATTTTGGGTTTATTGTTAGATTGTTCATGAATATTATTTCAGTCTTTTCTGAATTCTTATATGCATGATTATTATAGCTTTGTATTTCTCTTCGATCTATCCCTTTGGTTTGGCCAACTAGTTTGATTTATCTTGCAATGGGAGATGTGCTTTGTGATGGGTTCAACCCCAGTGATAAAAAGGGACATGACACGTATTTGTATCGTTGCCATTAAGAATAAAAATATGGGGTTTAATCATATTGATTGAGTTTACTTTGTCTACATCATGTCATCTTGCTTAAGGCGTTACTCTGTTCTTTATGAACTTAATACTCTAGATGCATGTTGGATAGCGGTCGATGTGTGGAGTAATAGTAGTAGATGCAGGAAGGAGTCAGTCTACTTGTCTCGGACATGATTCCTATATACATGATCATTGCCTTGAATATCGTCCTAACTATGTGCTTTCCTATCAGTTGCCCAACAGTAATTTGTTTACCCACCGTATGCTATGTTCAAGAGGGAAGCCTCTAGTGAAAACTATGGCCCTCGGGTCTATCTATTATCACATATAAAATCCAGCAGAGCGATTGCTGCAATTTATTTGCCGTTATTTTATTTTTTGTTTTTATCTCTCTCTCTCTCTATATATATCACTATGAGATTCGATTCTTGCAATTAACCGCTGAGGGGATTGACAGCCCCCTTGTTTGCGTTGGGTGCAAGTATTTGCTTTTGTTTTTGTAGGTGTTGCTAACGAGGTTCTGTGTGGTTCTCCGACTGTATTGATAACCTTGGTTCTTAACTGAGGGAAATACTTATCTCTACTGCACTGCTTCATCCTCTCCTCTTCTAGTAATTACCAACGCAGCTCACAAGTAGCAGGAAGAATTTCTGGCACCATTGTCAGGGAGACATCACCAAAACCTATCAAGTACGTGCACACAAGCTATCATCTACTTGTATTTACTTTATTTTCCATTTGCCTCTCGTTTTTATCTCCCCCACTTCTAAAACTGTTTTACAAAAAAATCACAAAAATATTTTATGTTTGCCTTTTTTGTTTGTTTGCTTGTTTTCTTGTGTGGCCACTATGGCTAGTTCTTCACTTGTTGCTTGTACCACTGAGAATTTAGTACTAAATTTTAAACAATGGGGAGGTGAAAGTTTAAAAGATTTTTGGCATAGGATTTGCGATGCTCACAATAGATCAACCCGTAAAGAATCTACTACCGTTCTTCTTCGCAATTTTTATGTGAGTGTTACACTTTTACTACTTGGTTTAGGTTTGTGCTAGACACTATTAACGGAGGGAATTTCTCGAGTAGTCACCCTATGGATGCTTTTAATGCTATGGGAAATTTAGTGGGATCGCCACCTATCAATATTAATGAAACAATTATGGCTTGGAGCGTGTTATGCAGAGGCTAGAAGCTATTGAAATAAAATGCCTACCATAGAGCATGTTGAAAACTTGGATAAAAAGATTCATAATAATATTACTCAATTTGGATCAAGGGTAGGAATTACTCTAAAAATACTAAAAGAGAAGGAACCGGTAATTGATAGGAGGATTGAACAAACTCATGCTAGAATTGATAAGTTGGAAGAAGTTATTAATAATTTGGGTTCCGTGTTTTCTTCCATTAAAGCTATTGAAAGTACTCCTCCTAGTAAGAATTGCAAGTTTATATATGTTCCTAAGAACAAGGGTGCCACATCTAGTAATGGAAGTGACGATCTTAAAATGATTAGTGTTCACCCCAATTTCGTTGATTTAATAAAGGAACCCAATTATAAGAATAAATTCATCAACTTTGTTCCTAGGAAGATGATTATTGAAAATATATGTGCCAGGACTCCTGGGAAGTATGGATGTGTGTTTGAGGAAATGGAAACTAATGATGACAACACTTGAATCTATGCATTACGCCTAGCTAGGGGCATAAAACAATAGCACTTGTTGGGAGGCAAATCAATAGTTATCTTTATTTTTCTTGTTTCTTTTATGTTTTTGAGTATGCACACAATTATGCTGTTGTTATGGTTGTGGTTTTGTGGTTTAGTTAGTGTTTCTGCCAAGTAAATCCTTTGGGATGATTTGGTTGATAGTTGATTCAATAATCAATACTGTGAAAAAACAGCAACTTTTACGCTCAGTCGAGAAAAATCTAAAAATCACTAGAACGTGTTTTTTATCTGAATTTTTTTAAAACTGATTTACATACAAATTTCCCAAGTTTTCCTAATTTTTCGTAATTGTTGGACTTAGAAAAGTATAGTCATTCTTCAGATTACTAGAGATTGTTCTGTTTTAGACATTTTGTTTTCGTTGCATAGTTTGCTTGTTTTGATGAATCTACGGATTGTATCATGGGGTATAAGTCATGGATAAGTTGGAGCATAGTAGGTATTATGCAATAATAAAATATTAACGTGTTCATAACAGTACCTAAAGTTTGTCATTTGGTTGTTATACCAACGGGTCTCACGAACGTTTTTGTTGAGTTTTGTGTGCAGAAGTTTTCAAGTTTTGAGTGAGATCACGATGGATGAAGGAATTTAGAGTGTCAAGAGCCTAAGCTTGGGGGTGCCCAAGGAACCCCATGGCAATATTCAAGGATACCAAAGCATCTAGCTTGGGGATGCCCCGGATGGCATCCCCTGTTTTGGCTACCAACCATCGGTAAATTACTTGGAGCTATATTTTTATTCATCACATGATATGAGTTTTGCTTGGAGCATCATGTATTATATGAGTATTTTCTTTGTTTGCTTTTTAATTTTCCATAATCATCTTTGAAGGACACACCTTTTGAGAGGGCACACACTCATTCATGATTTGTTAGAATACTCTTTGTGCTTCACTTATATCTTTTGAGCTAGGCAGTTGCTCTAGTACTTCACTTATATTTTTTAGAGCACGACGATGGTTATATTTAAAAAAATAGTTGCACTCTCATGCATCACTTATACCATTTTATAAATAATAATGGCAATATACACGGGTTATGAAATTGGTCCTAATATGATAGGTATTCAAGAGGGATATAATAAAAACTTTCATGTAGATCACTGAATATGATAAGTTTGATTCCTTGCAATAGTTTTTTGATATTGAGATGGTAATATGTGGGAGGTACTA
Organism: Triticum aestivum; assembly: GCF_018294505.1. Lineage (NCBI taxonomy): Eukaryota > Viridiplantae > Streptophyta > Magnoliopsida > Poales > Poaceae > Triticum > Triticum aestivum. Next base: position 662,144,613 of record NC_057798.1, on the reverse strand, counting down.
GTGAATGGTTGTGTTTTAGTAAGAATATTGGTGTTAAGGTTTGTGGTTCCTGAAGCATGCACATATAGTCTCTCGTTATGCTAAGAAGTTGGAGCATAATTTATTATTGATTTTCTTCCTTATGAGTGGCGGTCGGGGACGAGCGTTGGTCTTTTCCTACCAATCTATCCCCCTAGGGGCATGTGTGGTAGTTCTTTGCTTCGAGGGATAATAAACTTTTGCAATAAGTATATGAGTTCTTTATGACTAGGGTGAGTCCATGGATTATACGCACTCTCACCTTCCCGCAATTTGCTAGCCTCTTCTGTACCATGCATTGCCCTTTCTCACCTCGAGAGTTGTTGAAAACTTCGCCCGTGCATCCAAACCCCCCGATATGATACGCTCTATCACACATAAGCCTCCCAATATCTTCTGTCGTGGTTCTAAGTCTGACAGTAGAGTGGGGGGTAGGTATGGAGAGGCAAGGTTCTAGCTATGGAGAAGTTGTAAACACAAGAGATGTACGAGTTCAGGCCCTTCTTGGAGGAAGTAAAAGCCCTACGTCTCGGAGCCCGGAGGCGGTCGAGTGGATTGTGTGTATATGAGTTACAGGGTGTCGAACCCTTCTGCCTGTGGAGGGGGGTGGCTTATATAGAGTGCGCCAGGACCCCAGCCAACCCACGTAATGAAGGGTTTAAGGGACATTAAGTGCGGGGCGTTACTGGTAACGTCCCACATAAAGTGTCTTAACTACCATAAAGTCTACTTAACTACAGGCCGTTGCAGTGCAGAGTGCCTTTTGACCTCCTGGTAGTCGAGTGAGTCTTCGTGGTCGAGTCCTTCAAGTCAGTCGAGTGAGTCCCTCGTTGGTCGACTGGAAGGTGACCTCTTCTAAGGGTGTCCTTGGGCAGGGTATTTAGATCAGGTCTGTGACCCTACCCTAGGTACATGACTCCATCATTAGCCCCCGAATGGATTGAGGCTTCGAGTGAGGAAGGAGCTGATGTTGTTTCCGATTAACCTTTGCACACTGGTCGTGCGTTGTTCTGGACCAAAGAATCTCTTCGTTGATAGTGAGCAACCTGTCTTCAGTCGACTCGATCCATTCTTTTCTTTCGTCGAGTGATCTTTCGGGCTTCGACGATTTCCGAGCGATGGATCGCAGGAAATCCCGCGCCTGACAGATCGATCTGCCGTTCGCGGATTCCGCGGGATGCGAAATTTGGGGAAACGCGCGAAGCGGAGCGGACCGCGGCGTTCGGATGGGACGGGACATAGACGCCTCGATCCCCGCGCCGCTTTCTTCGCCACGTATCCCGCCTGCATAACTGTTCCAGGATATGATTAGATCGACCGGGCCCACCTGTCATCCACTCGGAAGGGACCTTATAAATGCGCCCGGCGAGGGTTTTTTGAATAGTGCCTCAGCATTCTCTTTCTCTACTCCCTTCGTCTCCGCCCAACGCGCTCGCTCTCGCCTCCGCACAACTTCTCCTCGCGCGTCTCACCGGCAACCATGGCCAAGGAGAAGACGGCGGCGCTGGAACGCGCGAAGAAGGCGTTGGCGACGGAGAAGGCGAAGGGGAGATCCACCAGCTCTGCGGGTCTTCGTCTAGATCCCGCCTGCCGAAAGGCTGGGTCCAGGGAGATTGGATCCAGTCGACCATCACGGAGAAGGATCTCCTCGACATGGCCAACGAGGGCCTGATCCCTCATGGAGCTGCAAGGCTTCCGGGGAAAGAATGGCAGCCCCAGCCGGAGGAGGGTGAGTGCGTGCTTCTGGCTACCCATGTCGACCGCGGATTTTCTTTGCCGCCGAGTATTTTCTTTCGTGGTTTCTTAAACTTCTTTGGAGCGCAACTCCACCACTTTACCCCAAATTCTATTGCCTATCTTGCCGCGTTCGTGTCCATGTGTGAGGGTTTTCTGGGCTGTCGACCGCACTGGGGCTTGTTCAAGCATATATTCACGTGTCGCTCTCAGACCGTGAAGAAGGCGAGCCCAGGCGACGAAAGAACCCGAGTTGTCCAAATGTGTGGGGGCCTGGGGATCCAGGTGAGGAATAAGAGCACCTTCCCAGCCATGACTTTTCCCGAGTCAGTCAGAGGCTGGCAGTCGACCTGGTTCTACTGCCAGGATCAGTCGACGCCGTGGCAGTCGAGTGGACTCCCTCAGTTTACCATGGACCGAGTGAACAAGCCCTCCTCTCTGAAGTTGATTCCGGAGGAGAAAGCTGACGTGAAGATGTTGATGGAGCGCGTAGTACAGTTGGTTCGGGAGGGAGTGACGGGCATGGATCTCCTAGAGGTTTTCCTTAGGCGTCGTATCCAGCCCCTTCAGTTCCGGAGCCATTGCATGTGGTTGTACTATGGGACTGAGGACGAGACTCGGGTCCATCCAGAAGCAGTCGACGATGTCACTCTGGAAAGGTGGATGGCCGCTGTTACCAGAAACAAGGATAACCCACGCGGAGCCAAAAAGATTCCTCCACTCGACCACCACAGTGATCCAAACAAGGTATGCCTGCTCTGCTCCCCACTGTGTTCTTGTCATATTCATTTCTGTTTATTCTGCCAATCGGTCGATTGATCTTTGTCTTGATGTCTATCAGGCCCTCACCGAGCTGTACTCGATGCCCAATGGAGCACAGGCTCCGACTGAGGAGGGTGAAGCGAGTGGGGGCGAGAGCTAGGAGGAGGAGTGGGACTCGGACGCTGCCGAGGATGATGATGACGATGACGACGATGACGGTGATGAAGATGATGCTGAAGACGAGGAAGAAGAGGAGGAGGAGGTCGTACCACCGCGCTCGGAAAGGCGGTCGAAGCTTGTCCACGACCCTGCGACTGAACGTGGCAAGGGGGTTGCGACCGTTGCACAGTCGACCAAGCGCCCTCGGACCACTTCTCCGGCGCCGACTGAAAAGGCGTCGAAGCAGCCCAGGGTGGCTCCGTCAAAGCCGATCAAACTCCTGCCGAAGATGAAGGTGTCCATCCCCACCATATCAGGGTAATCGTGCTGCTTAAGTCTTCTTATTTTGTACGAACTTTATCTCTGGCTGGCGCTGGGGTTAGTCGACTGATTCTTTGGAGTTGCAGTGCTGCTACTTCCGAGACCTCAGCCCGGGCTGATGACCATGAGATGGAGGACGCAGCAACCTCAAAACCAGGTACTATACTCTTTACGCCGTTTTTAGTCGACTGACTTATGATCTATAATCCTGATTCTTCTCTGTAGCTCCACCCAATGTTGTTATCACTCTCCCAGATGATGATGAAGATGAGGAACCGCTGAAGCACAGAAGGAGTAGGAAAACGTCTGCCAGCAGGGTGCCCCAGGATGTGACGGCGCCTGAGACTCTGGTTGCGGAGGAGGAGAACACCACTCGACACACTGTGTCCTTCGCAGATCCACTGACGAGTGCTCAGCAGCCCTGCCTCTTCACGACGCACCACGTCCCAGAGGACCAAGCTGGCGCCGCGAAGGAGGCGATACGCCAGGCAGGGATCATGATGGAGCAGTTAAGGACCATCCGGGATGCGAGCCAGGCAGCTTACGACGCCAGTTCCGCCCTTCAAAGCAATGTTCAGGTCAGTCGACCATCGCCTGTTCTGTTAGGATATGCTATCAAAAACTTTTCTTTCCAACATCTACGGTAGTCACCCACTGGGTGTGTCGATTTAGACTCCGTGTTAGCGGGGGCACGCTGAGTGCACCCGCTGGGTGTAGTCCCCAAGGCTAAGGTCGACTGCTGGCAGTCAGCCTTAAGATTTATAATTTCAGTCTTTCCGTCATTCGACTATGGCGAATGGATTTTGAAAGCCGGTCGACTGGTCGACTCTGTCTTCAATAGGATTAGTGGGGGCACGCTGAGTGCACCCACTGGGTGTAGCCCCCGAGACTGTGGTCGACTGCTTGCAGTCGATTACAGTCTTTTAAAGAATACATTTTTTTTTCGAGGTCGACTGGTCGACTCTATCTTCGATAGGATTAGTGGGGGCACGCTGAGTGCACCCACTGGGTGTAGTCCCCGAGACTACGGTCGAATGCTTGTATTCGGCTGTAGTCTTAGAAACGTGTGATTTTTCCTTTTTCACTCGGAAGTGAATTATATTTGACATTTAGTCGATTGGTTCTTCGCAGAACTCCTGTGATCTTGTGGCTCGCTACTCTGAGCTAGAAAACAAGCACATTCAGCTCGAGCTGAATTTGAAGCTGGTTCAGGAGAATCTGACGAAGGCAAAGGAGGAGACCGAAGGTATGTTTGGTGAGACCTTGACGACTGCTTTTTCCCTTCGTTTGTTTCAAAATCTGATCTTGCTGTAACTTGCAGGTAAGGTAAGGGAGGCCCAACAGAAAAAAGACCTTGAATTAGCTGAGAAGATCAAGCTTGCTGACGAGAAGTTAGCTTCAGTCACCAAGCTTGAACAAGACAATACCAATCTGAAAGCTGCTCTTGGGATCGCCAACAAGGAAGTCAGTCGACTGAAAACTGATAAAGCTGCCTTGACCGACCAAGTCAATAAGTTGACTGGGAAGAAAAATGATCTGGAGGCCTTCCTGAGTGGTCTTGCCAAGAAGCTATTCCTTATGCTTGAAGGTAAACCTCTATGCTCGGTAATCATTTCCAATCGTGGTTTTTCCATTCGACCATCGCCTTGACTCGGTGATCGTCCTTGCAGAATTTTGTCAAAACTTTGAAGAAGAAACTAGCCGGCTGGAACCAAACCTCGACCCCGTCAATTCTCCGGTGAACAACGAAGTTGCCACGAATGTTTTCCGACTGGAGTCCCGTGTTGCAGCTGTCGTGGACTATCTTGCAAGGCTGAAGGTCGCCACATCTCGCATCGACTCGACGCTCTGGCCCGGGGAGACACTTCAGAATGACCTCGAGTCGCTGATGGCTCGCTTGAACACGATCCCTGGTCGAGTGCAGGAGTGGAAAAAGTCCTCGGCTCGGTGCGGTGCAGATGTTGCTCTGTGTCTGGCCCGAGTTCACTGCAAAGATGCGCGAGAAGAGAAGCTGGCGGCCCTCCGGGTGGCCAACACCAAGAAACACGACTTCAGGTCCTTTATGGAAACTTTCCTTGCGGCTGCCACTCGGATCGCGGATGGAATTGATCTTGATGAGTTTGTTGCACCTTCCAGCCCTCCACAGGAGGGGTAAAAAACTTCTTCTAAGCTCGACGCTTTAAATTTGCCTCGGTATGCCGAGTGGAGTTGTAACCGATAAACTTTAACAGGTCTAGTGCCTGAGCACTTTCGGTTCCTTTTGGTATCGATCCCAACTTGAACTTGGTGTTTGAATAAGATTGCTTTTGGCTCGAAAATGTCTTTGCAGGCCCAAAGCAAGACGCTTACTGCAGTCGACTTATTCCTTAGTCCACTTAGGCGAGCACTGGGCTGCAGCTAAGCCCCCGAGTGAGAGGTTTGCTCTTCACTCAGTAGGATTTTGATAACTTAGGCGAGCACAGGGCTGCAGCTAAGCCCCCGAGTGAGAGGTTTTCTCTTCACTCGGTAGGATTTTTATAACTTAGGCGAGCACAGGGCTGCAGCTAAGCCCCCGAGTGAGAGGTTTGCTCTTCACTCGGTAGGATTTTTATATCTTAGGCGAGCACTGGGCTGCAGCTAAGCCCCCGAGTGAGAGGTTTGCTCTTCACTCGGTGGGATTTTGACAACTTAGGCGAGTACTTAGACTGCAGCTAAGCCTCCGAGTGGAAGTTTGGCTTACCACTCGGTAGGATTTTCATAACTTAGGCGAGTACTTGGACTGCAGCTAAGCCTCCGAGTGAGAGGTTTGCTCTTCACTCGGTAGGATTTCGGTAACTTAGGCGAGTACTTGGACTGCAGCTAAGCCCCCGAGTGGGAGGTTTGCTCTTCACTCGGTAGGATTTCGATAACTTAGGCGAGTACTTGGACTGCAGCTAAGCCCCCGAGTGGGAGGTTTGCTCTTCACTCGGTAGGATTTTTATATCTTAGGCGAGCACTGGGCTGCAGCTAAGCCCCCGAGTGAGAGGTTTGCTCTTCACTCGGTGGGATTTTGATAACTTAGGCGAGTACTTGGACTGCAGCTAAGCCTCCGAGTGGAAGTCTGGCTTACCACTCGGTAGGATTTTTGATAACTTAGGCGAAACGGATTCGCAGCTAAGCCTCCGAGTGGGAGTCTGGCTCACCACTCGGTAGGATTTTTTACAAACTTAGGCGGAACGGATTCGTGGCTAAGTCACCCACTGAGGGGGGATTTTATTGGACAAAATAAATAGTGACAAAAATTATGGAGGAACTATGACACTATTATTTTGAGGTCCATGAACTACAGAAGTACTTTATTGCAACTCATCCGAGTGATAACACTTAAGTGTAAAATGGGCGGAGTAGTTCCGCGTTCCAAGCTCGGGGCTCGTCGATATTATGCTCGACGTTGTAAAGACCGCACGCCCCGTTGTGAAGAACTTTGGTGACGATGAAGGGTCCTTCCCAAGAAGGAGCAAGCTTGTGTTGTTTCTTCTGATCCACTCGGAGAACTAAATCTCCTTCTTGGAAGGCTCGACCTCTCACATTTCTGGCGTGGAAACGACGCAAATCTTGTTGGTAGATGGTCGACCGGATCAGAGCCATCTCCCTTTCTTCCTCTAAAAGGTCGACTGCGTCCTGCCGCGCTTGTTCAGCTTCTACTTCGTTGTAGATTTCAACTCGAGGAGCATTGTGGAGAAGATCACTCGGCAAGACTGCTTCAGCTCCGTAGACCAAGAAGAATGGAGTTCTTCCGGTCGACCGATTAGGTGTGGTCCGCAGTCCCCAAAGCACTGAGGGAACTTCGTCGACCCAAGCTCCAGCTGCATGCTTGAGATCACGCATCAGTCAGGGTTTCAATCCCTTGAGAATCAGGCCATTGGCTCGCTCCGCTTGTCCATTCGACTGCGGATGGGCGACTGAAGCGTAGTCGACTCGTGTGCCTTGAGAGTTACAGAAATCTCTGAATTCCTCCGAGTCAAAGTTCGACCCATTATCCGTAATGATGCTGTGAGGGACTCCATATCTGAATATTAGTTCCCTGATGAAGCTAACAGCAGTACCGGCGTCAAGGTTCTTGATTGGTTTAGCCTCAATCCACTTGGTGAACTTGTCGACTGCCACCAGCACATGCGTGAAGCCACTTCGCCCTGTTCTCAAAGGACCGACCATGTCCAACCCCCATACTGCGAAAGGCCAGACGAGTGGAATGGTCTTCAGGGCTGATGCAGGCTTGTGCGACATATTCGAGTAAAACTGACATCCCTCGCACTTATCTACTATCTCCTTTGCCATCTCATTCACCTTTGGCCAGTAAAATCCGGCTCGGTATGCTTTGGCCACGATAGTCCGAGAGGACGCATGATGACGACAGGTCCCCGAGTGAATATCATTAAGGATGATTCGACCTTCTTCTGGCGTTATGCACTTCTGACCAACTCCAGTCGCGCTTTCTCTGTATAACTGTCCTTTGATCACGGTAAAGGCCTTAGATCGACGGACGATCTGTCGAGCCTCTTCCTCATCCTCCGGGAGCTCTTTTCTCAGGATATATGCGATATATGGAACTGTCCAATCGGGAATGACCACCAAGATCTCCATAACCAAGTCGACTACTGCTGGGACTTCAACCTCAGTCGGATCTGTGGCACTCTTGGGCTGTGGAGCTTCTTCGGTGAAAGGATCTTCTTTGACTGACGGAGTGTGTATATGCTCCAAGAACACACCACTCAGAATGGCTTCTCTCTTGGAACGTATCTTTGCTAGATCATCAGCTGCTTGATTTTTCAGTCGGGGTATATGCTTTCAGACGACCAAGGTTTGAACAAAATCTCAATGGATTCCGGCACCATGCTTCCCGACTGATCGAGGTAAGTGTCTGCGAGGAGCAACTTGGTGACATTCGTTCATCTCTCGGGAGAGGTTTAACTCGTGATCTGAGTATGTGTGTGTCATCAAATCCGTGCAACCAGATTGACACATGGACTGCTCTCTTAGAGAGATGCCATTCTTATCCCGGAGGAACGTCAATACGAGTCGGTTTTAGATCCACACTTGTGAGTTTCACACTTTGAGTCCTAGAAGAAGACTCAAAACAGGTCCACGGAGGAGCGTTAAACTCGCCTTATAGAATATTTTTTTGGAGTGATTTGGAGCTGGGCCTGCATCGAGTAACTGATTACTCGGAATTTCTTCATGCCTGGAACGTGTCTTTTTGTTGTTGTTTGGCCATCACTCGGGTTGGGCGGACCGTTCCGAGTGGATACCATTCCAGTGGGGGCACGCTGAGTGCACCCACTGGGTGTAGTCCCCGAGACTGCCGTCGACTGCGGGCAGTCGGCGGGAGTCTTAGAGCCTGTCTTTTTGTTGTTGTTCACCACTCGGACTGGTCAGGCCATACCGAGTGGAGATTACTCCAGTGGGGGCACGCCGAGTGCACCCACTGGGTGTAGTCCCCGAGACCGCCGTCGACTGCAGGCAGTCGGCGGGGGTATGAGAGAACTAAAACTCTTCTTAGCTGGTACTGATCGAACTTGTTCTTCTCTGACTCGGAGGTCGAGTAATACTGGAGATGGGTTTGCATCGAGCAAAATGTTTCTTTCTGAGTTCTCTTCCAGCGGGGGCACGCTGAGTGAACCCACTGGGTGTAGTCCCCGAGCCTCTGTCGGACTAGATGAGTCTGGCAGAGGGTTTAAGTCTCTCGGTAAACCTCCATGCAGTTGGCACGGCAAATATCTTTGTCTGGAATCGAATCAATCAGATGGATGCGTAACGAGGTGGTTTGTACGAACGATGTTCGACGAGTAAGGTCGCCTGTACGATTCAGCGATGGCGCTTCATTTTTACCCTTTTGCATGAAAGGGGTATTTATCCAAGTGGACGTGCTTCACTTATAGATCTTCGGCGAACCGAGCATGTATGGTCAGAAGAATATTCCTGATGTGACCAACAGGTTGACCAAATGGGCGTAACCCCTGAGGGTGACATGGCCAACTGCCGTGCGTAGCCCCCGAGTGATGCTCGAAGGAGGTAAGCTTGCTACAGAGTGTGATATGAGGTTTGACCATATGAGTAACTTAGCCGTTCCCGTGCTGGGGGTGTAGAGGTAAAGACATGTCCAACTGATGGTGACGCGCGAGGCGGCAGAGGGGCGATGATGTGTACAATCGAGTGACGATGCACGGGGCGGTCGAGTGGTGAAGACGTGCACAACCGAGTGGCGGCGCGCGAAGCGGCTAAGGCGAAGTCGTGTGTCACCGGACGGTGAAAATGGTCCTCGGAGGACTTAGTCGAATGCTTTCGAAGCTTATGTAGTGACGAGTTTGGTGTAGTGTGGTTGCGACGCAACAAGACCGGCGTGACAACTGAGTCTGAGTAGGAAAGAAGATGGCGTGCAGAGCATCTGGGTGATTATAAAACTTGTCCAAGTGGCGGATCAAATGCACTTGTTGAAGTGAAGGATCTGACTGGTGATGAAGTACTCGACCACTCAGGCGAGTGTCATTCCAAATGAGGTGCAGCCTCCGAGTGCGGCGTAGCCCCCGAGCATACTACAGGCTTCGACAACGGACATGCCGGAATATGAGAAATATAGTCTTGAATGGATGATTTGCAATTCATCGAGTCGGATTTGGGTAAAGATGAGGAGATGCTTTCGAGTGATGCTCGAAAGAGGCAAACTCGCAAAAGAGTGAAGTGTGAAGTTTAATTACGAAAGGGACTTATCTGTCTCATGCCCGACGAGGTCTATATCATTGATATGATGAAGAGAATTCCATAGAGGGGTTGGCCGGACGTGTTTGAAGTCAACAGAGCGACAAGGTCAGTGTTGTGGTGCGCTAGGACCAGTATGGTGACCGAGTCCGAGCAGCGATGAAGTTGGCGCGTAGGGACGTCGAGTGATCGCGTAACTTGTGTAAAAAATGGCACAAGTCAACACAATAATTTCTTGAGGAAATTTGATGTGTGCTGAAATGATTTGTGTGAATAACACCCATAGACACCCGCTGGGAATGCAAGGGGCTTGCTGGTTGACCAGCAAAAGTCTAAAAGAGCGAAGGATTCATTCGCACTTGTCGAAGCGAGAGATCCTACTGAACTCGTTGGAATACTGGCTAAAATAAAATGGAAGTGTAGTGTTTCGACTGAGTTGTAGCCCCGGAGGACCGATGCAAACTCGAAATGAAGAACGACACATGGTGTTCGTAAATGATATATGCGAAAAAAAGGAAGTTGGACTTGGGAGTCACATAACCAGTACTAAGCAAGTATGTGAAAATAAGCAGTCGAGCGTAGAGGTACACTCGGTGGTGTGGCCTCCGAGTGAACGTGATGTGTGAATTATGGAATACTCGGGAAGACGAAAATAACAGAATGTAAAATGACTTAGCTGTCTGAAGGCGCGCGGGGCGGTCGAGTGGTGATGAGGTGACCAACCGAGTGGCGACGCACGGGGCGGCCGAGTGGTGATGAGGTGACCAACCGATTGGCGATGCACGGGGCGGCCGAGTGCTGATGAGGTGACCAACTGATGGCGACGCGCGGGGCGACCGAGTGGTTATGAGGTGACCAACCTGGTGGCGACGCACGAGGCGGCCGAGTGGTTATGAGGTGACCAACCTGGTGGCGACGCACGGGGCGGCCGAGTGGTTATGAGGTGACCAACCTGGTGGCGACGCACGGGGCGGCCGAGTGGTTATGAGGTGACCAACCTGGTGGCAACGCACGGGGCGGCCGAGTGGTTATGAGGTGACCAACCGAGTGGCGACGCACGGGGCAGCCGAGTGGTGATGAGGTGACCAACCTGGTGGCGACGCACAGGGCGGCCGAGTGGTTATGAGGTGACCAACCTGGTGGCGACGCACGGGGCGGCCGAGTGGTTATGAGGTGACCAACCTGGTGGCGACGCACGGGGCGGCCGAGTGGTTATGAGGTGACCAACCGAGTGGCGACGCACGGGGCGGCCGAGTGGTGATGAGGTGACCAACCTGCATCGTGTTTTTGAACTTAGGCGAGTACTGGACTGCATCTAAGCCCTCGAGTGGGAGGGTTGCTCTCCACTCGGCAGGATTTTTTTTTGAAACTTAGGCGAGTACTGGACTGCAGCTAAGCCCCCGAGTGGGAGGGTTGCTCTCCACTCGGTAGGATTTTTTTGAAACTTAGGCGAGTACTGGAGTGCAGCTAAGCCCCCGAGTGGGAGGGTTGCTCTCCACTCGGTAGGATTTTTTTGAAACTTAGGCGAGTACTGGACTGCAGCTAAGCCCCCGAGTGGGAGGGTTGCTCTCCACTCGGTAGGATTTTTTTGAAACTTAGGCGAGTACTGGACTGCAGCTAAGCCCCCGAGTGGAAGGGTTGCTCTCCACTCGGCAGGATTTTTTGAAACTTAGGCGAGTACTGGACTGCAGCTAAGCCCCCGAGTGGGAGGGTTGCTCTCCACTCGGTAGGATTTTTTAAATTTAGGCGAGACGGATTCGCAACTAAGTCACCCACTGGGGGATTGGGAGCATATAAAAAGAATAACAATCATTTATGAGATTGTAAAAACTGTGTCGCGGGGTTACCGAGTGGTGATGAGGTGACCAACCGATTGACGAGGCCCGGAGCGGTCGAGTGACGTAGATGCGTCCCGTAGAGTGGCGACGCATGAAGCATCCGGATGATGTAGATGTGTGCCGCGGAGTGACGAGGCGCGTGGCGTCCTAGTGAAGTAGAGGCGTCCCGCGGAATGGCGACGCGTGGGGATTCCGAGTGAAGTAGACCCGTCCCGTGGAGTAGCGATGCGCGGGGTGGCCAAGTGAAGTAGACACGTCCCGTGGAGTGGCGACGCTCGGGGCGTCCGAGTGAAGTAGACACGTCCCGTGGAGTGGCGACGCGCGGGGCGTCCGAGTGATGTAGAACGTGTGCCGCGAAGTGACGATGCACGCGAGTCGTCCAAGTGATGAGGACATGTCCAACATTTCACGGGCGGCCAAACGTCAGTGATCCAATTTGGTCTGAGTGAGCTAGTGATGCCGGAGGGAGTGTGCGCCCGCGCCGCGCCGGGAGGCCAGTTGAGGAAGACGTGTCCAACGAAGCAGCGAGGCGCGGGGCGGCTGAGTCCCTGCATGTTAGTCATCTGGATGCAAAATTCATCCGAATAATCTGCACGTTAGTTGTCAAGAGTGCAAAAACCATCTCTGGGTTAGCCGGCCGAGTGAACCTGGACGTTAGCCGGCCGAGTGAACTCAGACATCTCTGGGTTAGCCGACCGAGTGAACCTGGATGTTAGCCGGCCGAGTGAACTCAGACTTCACGGCCGAGTGGGCGTCGTCCGAGTGGACCACAGCTGAGCTGTGATTCGGTCGGCGTGGAGTCAGCCGGGCAGGACGACGCAGAGTGCTGAGCTCGGAGCCACTGGTCAGGTTTGGCGCCGGCAGCTCTATCCGGCTTGCAGGAGAACAGGATCCAGCGGTGTCAACCAACGCCTTGAGGGAATTGCTCCCGTCCCGAATCTGCATGCAAGAGGCGTTAGCACTAATTAAGCAAGAGTAAAAGCCCCGTATTGCATGCAATGGAAGTTTCCTTCTTCCACGGGTCGATTATCTCCATGCACGCGGTTCATTGCCAAAACGTGGGAGGTCCACTGCCCGTTTAAGTTCAGCGATTTGGACCAGGCGATGCTAGTGGAGTCAATTGCCGACGCCCAGTATTTGTACGCATGATCTTCTTCCACGGCCATTTATCCCCCAGCATGAGGTGAGGCGGCCCGCGACAAGTCCGAGCGCGGGACGACGTTCTCCTGAGAGTCTGCGTGCGGGCGGAGGTCGAGGTGGTGCCGACTGCCGAGTCGATCCGGCGGCTCCCGTCTTATTGACGTGGACAGCCCCGCGCATCGACCACGGGGGTTGCCGCCGTGCGGTTGACGAGGGACGCCGCTGTAACGCGCCGTGTCAGGCCGTCACAGAGATGAGGTGGCCGTTGCAGCGCCAGGCCTGCGCACACATCGCCTCGACCACAAGCGAGCTCCTACGCTGCCAGAGGGAACGCCGAGCGCCTGCAGTCACTGCAGCCGGTCGATGGGCGAGCTGAGGTCGACAGACAAGATGAAGCGAGCGGTGCGGGCCAGCGCATTGGTCAAGCGCCTCTGGTCGTTGTAGCCGGCTTATGGGCGGGCCGAGCTTGATGGAGAGGAGGAAGCAGGTCGGCGCACTGGCGGCCGTGCGTGAGGACGATGGCTGCAACCCTTGGCGCAGCACGTCCGTGCCATAGTCCTTTTCTCGTCTCTTGTCTTGATCTATTCATCGCAAGATTTCGTTGTTGATCCCGATGGGTGCCTGCTCATACAAGGAAGACAACAACGGGCTTGTTTAGACCCATGACGATTATTAGATCATAAGAGGATAGCATAGAAAGAAATCCCCTGATTGATCCATTTGTGAACGATCATGCACGCATGTAGCGTCAGGTGAAGATGTATCTTCTCCTCTCCTTTTGCGGGTGCTTCAGTTGTTCGTATGAACTGCATGAATAGGAAATTAGATGAATGAAAAACCATCTGCATCATGGCTCGATAGACGCCAGGCCCCACGGTGGGCGCCAACTGTCGTGGTTCTAAGTCTGACAGTAGAGTGGGGGGTAGGTATGGAGAGGCAAGGTTCTAGCTATGGAGAAGTTGTAAACACAAGAGATGTGCGAGTTCAGGCCCTTCTCGGAGGAAGTAAAAGCCCTACGTCTCAGAGCCCAGAGGCGGTCGAGTGGATTGTGTGTATATGAGTTACAGGGTGCCGAACCCTTCTGCCTGTGGAGGGGGGTGGCTTATATAGAGTGCGCCAGGACCCCAGCCAGCCCACGTAATGAAGGGTTTAAGGGACATTAAGTGCGGGGCGTTACTGGTAACGTCCCACATAAAGTGTCTTAACTACCATAAAGTCTACTTAACTACAGGCCGTTGCAGTGCAGAGTGCCTTTTGACCTCCTGGTAGTCGAGTGAGTCTTCGTGGTCGAGTCCTTGAAGTCAGTCGAGTGAGTCCCTCGTTGGTCGACTGGAAGGTGACCTCTTCTAAGGGTGTCCTTGGGCAGGGTATTTAGATCAGGTCTGTGACCCTACCCTAGGTACATGACTCCATCATCTTCCTCAAAATAGCCACCATACCTACCTATTATGGCATTTCCATAGCCATTCCGAGATACATTGCCATGCAACTTCCGTAGTTCATTTTTACATGATCATATAGCTGACATAGTATTTGTGGCTCGGCCATTGTTCATCATTTTTTACATGTTATGCTGATCATTGCACATCCTTGTACACTGCTAGAGACATTCATATAGAGTCATATTGTGTTCTAGTATCGAGTTCTAAGTAAATATAGGTGCGATGGTCATCATTTTTCATTATTAGAGCACTCTCCCAGTGAGGAAATAAGAAAAGAGGCCAAAAAGAGCCCAAGAAAAAAGAGGCCAAAAAGAGCCCACCAAAAAATGAGAGAAAAGGAGAGAAGAGGCAATGTTCCTATCCTTTTCCACATTTGTGCTTCAAAGTAGCACCATGGTTTTCATATAGCGAGTCTCCTATGCTTTCATTTTCATATACTAGTGGGAATTTTTCGTTATAGAACTTGGCTTGTATATTCCAATTATGGGCTTCCTCAAATGCCTGAGGTCTTCATGAACAAGCAAGTTGAATGCACACCCACTTAGTTTTTATTTTGAGCTTTCATACACTTATAGCTCTTTGTGCATCCATTGCATAGCAATACCTACTCCTTGCATTGACATGAATTGATGGGCATATCCATAGTTGTTGATTAGCCTCCTCAATGTGAGACTTTCTCCTTTTCGTCTTCTCCATATTGATCTCTACCAGCGTATTCTATTCCACTCATAGTGCCATATCCATGGCTTACGCTCATGTATTACATGGAGGTTGAAAAAGCTGAAGCGCGTTTCAAAGTATGAACCAATTTCTCGGCTTGGCATCAGGGTTGTGTATGATAAATACTTTGTGTTAAGTATATGGAGCATGACAAGACTATATGATTTTGTAGGGATAACTTTCTTTAGCATTTTTATTTTGAACGACATGATTGTCTGTTAGTATGCTTGAGTATTGATGTCTTCATATCAAACTGTAGACTATTTCTTTGAATCATTCGGTTCTTACTATTCATGCCACAAAAGAGATTACATGATGAATATGATTGGCAGCATTCCACATCAAAAATTCTATTTTTATCATCTACTTACTCGAGGACGAGCAGAAATTAAGCTTGGGGATGCTGATACCTTTCCAACCTATCTATAATTTTTGATTGTTCCATGATATTATAGTATCAATCTTGGATGTTTATTATGCAATTCTATATCATTTTTTGGGACTAACCTATTAACCTAGTGCCCAGTGCAAGTTGCTGTTTTCTTTCTTAATTTTGGCTTTTTAGGAGATCAGTACCAAACGGAGTCCAAATGCTACGAAATTTTTTGACGATTTTTTCTAGACCAGAAGGGACCCTAGAAGCTTCGGGTGAAGACCTACGGAGCCACCAGGGAGTGACAAGACCACATAGCGCGCCCCAAGGGGGCGCACCCAGGCTTGTGGGCCCCTCTTGGCACCTCTTGACCTAATTCCACTTCTATAAATTCCAAAATATTCCCAATACATCAGAGAGCCACCGGAAACAGTTTTTTTGCCCCTCAAGCCTCTATTCTTCCGCGATACCATCTGGAGGCCTTCTTTGATAATCTATCGAAGGGGAATCGATCACGGAGGGCTTCTACATCATCCTTGTCGCCCTTCCGATGATGCGTGAGTAGTTTACCATAGACCTACAGGTCCATAGCTAGTAGCTAGATGGCTTCTTCCCTCTCTCTTTGATCATCAATACAATGTTCTCCTTGATGTTCTTGGAGATCAATTCAATGTAATCGTTTTTTGTGGTGTGTTTGTTGGGATTCGATGAATTGTGGGTTTATGATCAGATTATTCATGAATATTATTTGAGTCTTTTCTGAATTATTATATGCATGATTATTATAGCTTTGTATTTCTCGTCGATCAATCCGTTTGGTTTGGCAACTAGATTGATTTATCTTGCAATGGGATATGTGCTTTATGATGGGTTCAATCCCAGTGCCAGAAAGGGACATGACATGTATTTGTATCGTTGCCATTAAGGATAAAAAGATGGGGTTTATTCATATTGATTGGGTTTACTTTGTCTACATCATGTCATCTTGCTTAAGGCGTTACTTCGTTCTTTATGAACTTAATACTCTAGATGCATGCTGGATAGCGGTCAATGTGTGGAGTAATAGTAGTAGATGCAGGCTGGAGTTGGTCTACTTGTCTCGTACGTGATGCCCATATACATGATGATTTCCTATCATCATAGCCATGCCCTTTCCTATCAATTGCCCAACAGTAATTTGTTTACCCGCCGTATGCTATGTTCAAGAGAGAAGCCTCTAGTGAAAACTATGGCCTCAGATCTATCTTTTATCATACATAAAATCCAGAAAATACCTTGCTGCAATTTATTTACTGTGTTATTATCTATCTATCTATCTATCTATCTATCTATCTATCTATCTATCTATCTATCACTATGAGATTTGATCCTTGCAATTAACCACCGAGGGAATTGATAACCCCCTTGTTTGTGTTGGGTGCAAGTATTTGGTTTTGTGTGTGTAGGTGCTGCTAACGAGGTTCTGTGTGGTTCTCATACTGGATTGATAACCTTGGTTCTTAACTAAGGGAAATACTTATCTCTAATGTACTGCTTCATCCTCTCCTCTTCGAATAAATCCAAAAGCAACTCACAATTAGTAGCGTCTGCTGCCATAATTTGATGACGAGACAGCTGACAATGTGCTTCTGACACATGGTCATGTCGATCAGCCCGAGCGCCCCTAGAGGACATGACATGCCAACAGGGGAACGCAGGGACCCCAAAACGATAACATGCCATTATGGCAAGGATCCTGTTGACTACCCAGAGCCATATGATGCCCGCAGAAGGATAGAGGCCAATCGAGCGCCCCCGATCCATTTATGGGTCAAGAGGGCGTGTGTAGGCCGGACTCGATGGTTACGAAGCCTGGTTAGGCAGGAACAGTAGAGCTCAATAACAAGCCCACACATAGATGACCCCCGACGCTTGATATAATATGACTCGGTTTCGAGGGCCCACTCACCCAATCTATTTCACAGACGAGGAAATGGAACATCAATTCACGGACGTGTTTAAACCCATAAACATCGAGCAGTATGATGGGACAACCGATCCAGCTATCTGGATTGAAGATTTCCTCCTCCACATACACATGGAGCACAGGGACGATCTCCATGCCATCAAATACCTGCCTCTTAAACTTAAGGCACCAACAAGGCATTGGCTTAATAGCCCGCCTCCTCACTCCATTGGGAGCTGGGAGGCCCTCGAAGATGCCTTTAGGGAAAAATTTCAAGGCACCTATGTCTGACGTCCGGATGCGGACGACCTCAGCCATGTCATTCAATAGCCCAACGAGTCATCCCAGAAATTTTGGAATCAGTTCTTAACTAAAAAGAACCAGATACTTGACTTCCCCGATGCAGAGGCAATCATCGCCTTCTCGCATAGCATCTAGGACGAGTGGCTCACACGACAGCTCGGGAAGGACAAACCAAGGACCATGGTGTACCTCACTTCCTTTATGACTCGCTTTTTCACGGGAGAGGGCAGTTGGCTGGCCCGCAGCTCTCACAACAGCGATGCCGGTACCTCGGAGCCATGCAACAACAACGGCAAACCCAGGCACAACAAAAAATAAGTGCAGGAACAAGAACAGCGGTAGCGACACCGAGGATGCCGTGGTCAATGCATGGTTTAGCGGCCCCGAGGCCGGACAGAAAAAGAGACATCTTAAAGGAAATAAGGATGGTCCTAGCCAGCTGGACAAAATCCTCGACTGTTCATGCCAGATTCATGGCATCTCGGATAAGCCGGCAAATCACACCAACCAAAGCTACTGGGTCCTCAAGTAGGCCGGTAAGGTGTCGGCAAAAGGGCAAGGTAAAAGCCAACCACGCAACAAGGATGAGGAGGAGCCTCGACGACCCAATAATGGAGGCCAAAAACAATTGCCCTCTGAATTAAAGGACGTGAACATGATTTACGCCACTCACATGCCTAAAAAGGAGAGGAAGCACGCACTCCGCTATGTCTACGCCTTAGAGACAGTGGCCCCAAAATACAACCCATGGCCAGCTTGCCCGATCACCTTCAACAAATATGAAGACCCAACCAGTATCCATCATGGAGGGTCTACCACTCTGGTTCTGGACCCCATCATCGATGGGTTCCACTTAACACACATTGTAGGATCGAAAGTAGGTCTAGAGGGGGGCGATTAGACTACTTGACCAAATAAAAATCTAGCTTTTTCCCAATTTTAAGTCTTGGAAGATTTTAGCAACTCAGCACAAGTGAAGCAATCAACCTACACTTGCAATTTTAAGAGTGTAGCAGCGGAAAGTAAAACATTGCATATGAAGGTAAAGGGAAGGGTTTGGAGAAGGCAAATACAATGTAGATACGGAGATTTTTGGCATGGTTCCGATAGGTGGTGCTATCATACCTCCATGTTGATGGAGACTTCGACCCACGAAGGGTAACAGCTACGCGAGTCCACGGAGGGCTCCACCCATGAAGGGTCCATGAAGAAGCAATCTTGTCTATCCCACCATGTCCATCGCCCACGAAGGACTTGCCTCACTTGGGTAGATGTTCACGTAGTAGGTGATCTCCTTGCCCTTACAAACTCCTTGGTTAAACTCCACAATCTTGTCGGAGTCCCCAAGGGATACCTAACCAATCTAGGAGACGCCACTCTCCAAAAGGTAATAGATGGTGTGTTGATGATGAACTCCTTGCTCTTGTGCTTCAAATGATAGTATCCCCAACACTCAACTCTCTCACACAGATTTGGCTATGGTGGAAAGATGATTTGAGTGGAAAGCAACTTGGGGAAGGCTAGAGATCAAGATTCTAGTGGTAGGATTGGAATGTCTTGGTCTCAACACATGATTAGGTGGTTCTCTCTCATGAAAAAAGTAGTGGAAGTGTAGGCACGTTCTGATGGCTCTCTCACAAATGGAGATGGGGGTGGAGGGGTATATATAGCCTCCACACAATATCCAACAGTGACACTCATTTGACCCAACTCGGTCAGACCGAATAGAAGAACTCGGTGAGACCGATTCAATTCAAAATGTGAACATTAGGAATCTCGATGGGACCGACATGATCAACTCGATGGGACCGACATGCTAGGGCTAGGGCAAAACCTTATCTCAGTGAGATCGATCGCATGAACTCGGTGAGACCTATTTCAGCAATGAGCAACAAAGACTTGGTTAAGCAAACTCGGTGGGATCGACCGCTCATTTTGGTGGGACCAAAACGTTATGAAGGGAAACTGAGAGTTTGAAATGCGAACTCGGTGGGACTGTTCATTCATTTCAGTGAGACCGAAATGTTACGAAGGGAAACAGAGAGCTTGCTATGCCATCTCGGTGAGACCGAGAGCCGTATCGGTGAGACTGAATTGATTAGGGTTTCTGGCAGTGGCTATGTCAAATGAACTCGGTGGCGCCGGATAGATCAAATCGATGGGCCCAATTTTGACTTTATGTTTTGGACATATGTGGAAATGAGAAAGTGGCTGAGGGTTTTTGGAGCAATATCACTAAGGATTTTGAGCAAGTAGACCAATAAGCAACACATCATCGCCTTTTAATAGGATTGGCTTTCCTATGGACTCAATGTGATCTTGGATCCCTAAAATGAAAATGAAGAGTCTTGAGCCTTTGCCGATCTTTGTCCTTAGCATTTTGAGGGTCCACATCTCTATTCCATGCCAATCATTAAACTTTCTAAAATATTTAACTTGAGTGGATATTAGTCCAATGAGCTATATGTTGTTATGAATTACCAAAACCACCCAGGGATTAGCTGCACTTTCAATCTCCCCCTTTTTGGTAATTGATGACAACATATAGATCAAAGCTTCAACAAATCAAAATATGAATGAAATACACCATCGCTTTGAGAAGTATGTGATAAGCAAGAGCTCCCCCTAAATTTGTGCATTATTTAAAATTTTCATTTGAATGCAAATGCATAATCGATTAGGATCATGGGCCACTCTTCCATGTCACGTACATCTTGGTGGATCGCTCAAAATGATAAGCTATAAAGAACATACACTCATCACCAAGGACAAACATGATTGATCATACAGAAGTATCATAAATATCATCAAGCAAGCACACATTAAATCATAGTATGGTCAAACACATGATCATATACAAGTATCTCAAAAACAAGCACAAATATTGTAGCATGCATCAAACACGCAAACGATAAAAGTAGCAAGAGAGGCAACAAAAGGCAAAATGCTCTCTCTCTCTCCCTTGAAGCCTATTGATCTATACACTTTCTCCCCCTTTGACAACAAGTTACCAAAAAGTTTGAAAATGCATAGTGTTATGCGACACTCTAGGCACAATCTCCGGGAGCTCCTGAAGATGTCTTCTGGTTGGTTGCTCCGTGTGCATAGATCGCGTGGAGAGGAGTCTATCTGCAAAAACTTCAGCTGAAGTCTGTGGAGCTAGAGGAGTTGAAACTGGAGGCATGACTTAGGCAGTTGCTGACAATGCAGTCCTGGTATCACTGACAACTGGCATAGCTAAAGACCTTTGTGCCCTTGGCACTTGCTGAAAAGCATCAGTGGTTGGTCTGTCACTCCTATCCTCAATCTCTTCCTGGAGTCTCTCCACAGTAGATTGGATCTTTGTGACCTCCACATCTAGATGAAGAAATTTGGTCTCAGTGATCCTCTCAAAACTCTCTTGATTCTGAGTCAGGGTGACCAAGACCTTCTCAATCCTCATTGTAGCCTCAAGCAGATAACTGAGTTGATCTTGCTTGGTCCTGAGCATCACTTGTGAAGCATCTAGAACACTAGCTGATTTTGCAGCTTTGGCAGCCTTTGCTCTCTCTCTGTCTCTCTCTCTCCCTCTCTCTCTCTCTCTCTCTCTCTCTCTCTCTCCTCCTGAGATTCTACACAAGTTGGATGAGATGCATCCATGACAACCTCATTGTCCTCGAATTCTGGCCTCAAGGGAAGGTGCTCTTTGTCAAGAAGATATGTCCCTGTCCCCATCTTGGAGTTAATTAGCATCTGTATGTGAGGGGCATATCCACATGATCTTTTCTGATCAGCTGCAGTTCTCTTCATTGTCTCAACAACCAGACTCATTACCTTGAATTTCCGTGGCACGTCAAACATATGAAGTAGGTTGATTGAATGTCCATGGATCATCCTATGATCTCCTGACTTGGGCAATAGAGTGTGCCTCAAGATGGTGTTGATGGTGGTCAAGCCAGATGCAAGATAGTAAATTTATCCAAACTTGTGAGTCTTCAAGGCTTCATCTAGAATTTCCTTGTACATATGTGCCATGGAGTTGTGATCCTCCCTTGGCTTGGCATAAACATCTATGTCATTTTCTTCCTCCCAGGGGCATTGATCAACTTGGACCATTCAAAAACTGTTGACTGATACCTAGTTCCTTCTGTCATCCAGACTATCTTGCCATCTGAATAGAAATGAGGAGTGGAGCAGAATTGCATAATCATTTACTTGTTCCACTTTGTGAATTTTTGGCCAACAAACTTGTCAACTTCATTCATTCTGAAGCTCTCATGCACACTTGGGAAGTAGTCCTTGTTAGGGAACGTAGTAATTTCAAAAAAAATTCCTACGCACACGCAAGATCATGGTGATGCATAACAACGCGAGGGGAGAGTGTTGTCCACATACCCTCGTAGACCAATAGCGGAAGCGTTATAACAACGCGGTTGATGTAGTCGTACGTCTTCACGGCCCGACCGATC
The DNA here is from genome assembly GCF_018294505.1 of Triticum aestivum. Classification (NCBI taxonomy): domain Eukaryota; kingdom Viridiplantae; phylum Streptophyta; class Magnoliopsida; order Poales; family Poaceae; genus Triticum; species Triticum aestivum. Next base: position 662,122,696 of record NC_057798.1, on the reverse strand, counting down.
AAGCACCGAAACTACGGCACCTCCGAGTTGTAGCACACGTTCAGCTCGATGACGATCCCCGAACTCCGATCCAGCAAAGTGTCGGGGAAGAGTTCTGTCAGCACGACGGCGTGGTGACGATCTTGATGTTCTTCCGTCGCAGGGCTTCGCCTAAGCACCGCTACAGTATTATCGAGGTGGACTATGGTGGAGGGGGGCACCGCACACGGCTAAGAGATCCAAGGGATCAATTGTTGTGTCTATGGGGTGCCCCCTCCTCCGTATATAATGGAGTGGAGGAGGGGGCCGGCCAAGGTGGATGGCGCGCCCAAGGGGGGGAGTCCAACTCCGACTGGGAGTAGGACTCCCCCTTTTCCTATTTGGAGTAGGAGAGGGAAGGAAGAGGAAGGAGGGAGGAAGGAAAGCCCCCCCCCCCCCCAATTCGGATTGGGCTTGGGGGGGGGGGCGCCCCCTCCCTTGATCCTTTCCCCTCCTTTCCACTAAGGCCCAATAAGGGCCATATACCTCCCGGGGGTTCCGATAACCTCCCGGTGATCCGGTATTGTCCCAATCTCACCCGGAACCTTTCTGGTGTCCAAATATAGTCGTTTAATATATCGATATTTATGTCTTGACTATTTCGAGACTCCTCGTCAAGTCCGTGATCATATCAGGGACTCCAAACAACCATCGGTACATCAAAATATATAAACTCATAATGAAATTGTCATCGTAATGTTAAGCGTGCGGATCCTACGGGTTCGAGAACAATGTAGACATGACCGAGACACGTCTTCGGTCAATAACCAATAGCGGAACCTGGATGCTCATATTGGCTCCCACATATTCTACGAAGATCTTTATCGGTCAGACCGCATAACAACATACGTTGTTCCCTTTGTCATCGGTATGTCACTTGCCTGAGATTCGATCGTCGGTATCTCAATACCTAGTTCAATCTCGTTACCGGCAAGTCTCTTTACTCGTTCCGTAATACATCATCTCACAACTAACTCATTAGTTGCAATGCTTGCAAGGCTTAAGTGATGTGCATTACCGAGAGGGCCCAGAGATACCTCTCCAACAATCGGAGGTACACATCAATAACATGTATATCACATATACCTTTGTTCACCTTGCCATCCTTCTTATCCGCCAAATACTTGGGGCAGTTCCGCTTACAGTGACCAGTCTGCTTGCAGTAGAAGCACTCAGTTTCAGGCTTAGGTCTAGACTTGGGTTTCTTCTCCTGAGTAGCAACTTGTTTGCTGTTCTTCTTGAATTTTCCCTTCTTCTTCCCTTTGCCCTTTTTCTTGAAACTAGTGGTCTTGTTAACCATCAACACTTGATGCTCCTTTTTGATTTCTACCTCCGCAGCTTTTAGCATTGCGAAAGAGCTCGGGAATAGTCTTTTCCATCCCTTGCATATTATAGTTCATCACAAAGCTCTTGTAGCTTGGTGGAAGTGATTGGAGAATTCTGTCAATGACGCTATCATCCGGAAGATTAACTCCCAGTTGAATCAAGTGATTATTATACCCAGACATTTTGAGTATATGCTCACTGACAGAACTGTTCTCCTCCATCTTGCAGCTGTAGAACTTATTGGAGACTTCATATCTCTCAATCCGGGAATTTGCTTGAAATATTAACTTCAACTCTTGGAACATCTCATATGCTCCATGATGTTAAAAAAGTCGTTGAAGACCCGGTTCTAAGCCGTAAAGCATGGCACACTGAACTATAGAGTAGTCATCAACTTTGCTCTGCCAGACGTTCATAACATCTGGCGTTGCTCCAGCAGCAGGCCTGGCACCCAGTGGTGCTTCCAGGACGTAATTCTTCTGTGCATCAATGAGCATAATACTCAAGTTACGGACCCAGTCCGTGTAATTGCTACCATCATCTTTCAACTCTGCTTTCTCAAGGAACGCATTAAAATTCAACGGAACAACAACACGGGCCATCTATCTACAATCAACATAGACAAGCAAGATACTATGAGGTACTAAGTTCATGATAAATTTAAGTTCAATTAATCATATTACTAAAGAACTCCCACTTAGATAGACATCCCTCTAATCCTCTAAGTGATTATGTGATCCATATCAACTACACCATGTCCGATCATCACATGAGATGGAGTAGTTTCAACGGTGAATATCAATATGTTGATCATATCTACTATATGATTCACGCTCGACCTTTCGGTCTCCATGTTCCGAGGCCATATCTGTTATATGCTAGGCTCGTCAAGTTTAACCTGAATATTCCGCGTGTGCAACTATTTTGCACCCGTTGTATTTGAACGTAGAGCCTATCACACCCGATCATCACATGGTGTCTCACCACGAAGAACTTTCGCGATGGTGCATACTCAGGGAGAACACTTTTACTATGGTAATTTAGTGAGGGATCATCTTATAATGCTACCGTCAATCAAAGCAAGATAAGATGCATAAAAGATAAACATCACATGCAATCAATATAAGTGATATGATATGACCATCATCATCTTGTGCTTGTGATCTCCATCTTCGAAGCACCGTCATGATCACCATTGTCACCGGCGCGACACCTTGATCTCCATCGTAGCATTGTTGTCGTCTCGCCAATCTTATGCTTCTATGACTATCGCTACCACTTAGTGATAAAGTAAAGCATTACAGGGCGATTGCATTGCATACAATAAAGCGACAACCATATGGCTCCTGCCAGTTGCCGATAACTCTGTTACAAAACATGATCATCTCATACAATAAAATTTAGCATCATGTCTTGACCATATCACATCAAAACAAGTTAGACGTCCTCTACTTTGTTGTTGCAAGTTTTACGTGGCTGCTACGGGCTTAGCAAGAATCGTTCTTACCTACGCATCAAAACCACAACGATAGTTTGTCAAGTTGGTGCTGTTTTAACCTTCGCAAGGACCAGGCGTAGCCACACTCGGTTCAACTAAAGTTGGAGAAACTGACACCCGCCAGCCACCTGTGTGCAAAGCATGTCGGTAGAACCAATCTCGCGTAAGCGTACGCATAATGTCGGCCCGGGCCGCTTCATCCAACAATACCGCCGAACCAAAGCATGACATGCTGGTAAGCAGTATGACTTATATCGCCCATAACTCACTTTTTTTTACTCGTGCATATGACATCTACGCATAAAACCTGGCTTGGATGCCACTGTTGGGGAACGTAGTAATTTCAAAAAAAATTCCTATGCACACGCAAGATCATGGTGATGCATATCAACGAGAGGGGAGAGTGTTGTCCACGTACCCTCGTAGACCGATAGAGGAAGCATTATAACAACGCGGTTGATGTAGTCGTACATCTTCACGGCCCGACCGATCAAGCACCGAAACTACGGCACCTCCGAGTTCTAGCACACGTTCAACTCGATGACGATCCTCAGACTCCGATCCAGCAAAGTGTCGGGGAAGAGTTCTGTCAGCACGACAGCGTGGTGATGATCTTGATGTTCTACCATCGCAGGGCTTCGCCTAAGCACCGCTACAGTATTATCGAGGTGGACTATGGTGGAGGGGGGCACCGCACACGGCTAAGAGATCCATGGGGTCAATTGTTGTGTCTATAGGGTGCCCCCCTCCTCCGTATATAAAGGAGTGGAGGAGGGGGCCGGCCAAGGTGGGTGGCATGCCCAAGGGGGGAGTCCAACTCCCACCGGGAGTAGGACTCCCCCTTTTCCTATTAGGAGTAGGAGAGGGCAGGAAGAGGAAGGAGGGAGGAAGGAAAGGGGGGGCCGTCCCCCCTCCCAATTCGGATTGGGCTTGGGGGGGGGGCGCCCCCTCCCTTGCTCCTTTCCCCTCCTTTCCACTAAGGCCCAATAAGGCCCATATACCTCCCGGGGGGTTCCGATAACCTCCCGGTGATCCGATATTGTCCCAATCTCACCTGGAACCTTTCCGGTGTCCAAATATAGTCGTCTAATATATCAATCTTTATGTCTCGACCATTTCGAGACTCCTCGTCAAGTCCGTGATCATATTCGGGATTCTGAACAACCTTCGGTACATCAAAATATATAAACCCATAATGAAACTATCATCGTAACATTAAGCGTGCGGACCCTACGGGTTTGAGAACAATGTAGACATGACCGAGACACGTCTCCGGTCAATAACCAATAGCGGAACCTGGATGCTCATATTGGCTCCCACATATTCTACGAAGATCTTTATCGGTCAGACCGCATAACAACATACGTTGTTCCCTTTGTCATCGGTATGTTACTTGCCTGAGATTCGATCGTCGGTATCTCAATACCTAGTTCAATCTCGTTACCGGCAAGTCTCTTTACTTGTTTCGTAATACATCATCTCACAACTAACTCATTAGTTGCAATGCTTGCAAGGCTTAAGTGATGTGTATTACTGAGAGGGCCCAGAGATACCTCTCCGACAATCGGAGTGACAAATCCTAATCTCGAAATACTCCAACCCAACATGTACCTTTGGAGACACCTATAGAGCTCCTTTATAATCACCCAGTTACGTTGTGACGTTTGGTAGCACACAAAGTGTTCCTCCGGTAAACGGGAGTTGCATAGTCTCATAGTCATAGGAACATGTATAAGTCATGAAGAAAGCAATAGCAATATACTAAACGATCGTGTGCTAAGCTAACGGAATGGTTCATGTCAATCACATCATTCTCCTAATGATGTGATCCCGTTAATCAAATGACAACACATGTCTATGGTTAGGAAACATAACCATCTTTGATCAACAAGCTAGTCAAGTAGAGGCATACTAGTGACACTTTGTTTGTCTATGTATTCACACATGTATTATGTTTCCGGTTAATACAATTCTAGCATGAATAATAAACATTTATCGTGATATAAGGAAATAAATAATAACTTTATTATTGCCTCTAGGGCATATTTCCTTCAGTCTCCCACTTGCACTAGAGTCAATAATCTAGATTACACTGTAATGATTCTAACACCCATGGAGCCTTGATGCTGATCATGTTTTGCTCCTGGAAGAGGATTAGTCAACGGGTCTGGTACATTCAGATCGGTATGCATCTTGCAAATTTCTATGTCTCCCACTTGGACTAAATCCTGAATGGAATTGAAGCTTCTCTTGATGTGCTTGGTTCTTTTGTGAAATTTGGATTCCTTCGCCAAAGCAATTGCACCAGTATTGTCACAAAAGATTTTCATTGGACTCGATGCACTAGGTATGACACCTAGATCGGATATGAACTCCTTCATTCAGACTCCTTCGTTTGCTGCTTCCGAAGCAGCTATGTCCTCCGCTTCACATGTAGATCCTGCCACAACGCTTTGTTTAGAACTGCACCAACTGACAACTCCACCATTCAATGTAAACACGTATCCGGTTTGCGATTTAGAATCGTCCGGATCAGTGTCAAAGCTTGCATCAACGTAACCATTTACGATGAGCTCTTTGTCACCTCCATAAACTAGAAACACATCCTTAGTCCTTTTCAGGTATTTCAGGATGTTCTTGACCGTTGTCCAGTGATCCACTCCTGGATTACTTTGGTACCTCCCTGCTAAACTTATAGCAAGGCACACATCAGGTCTGGTACACAGCATTGCATACATGATAGATCCTATGGCTGAAGCATAGGGAACTTCCTTCATCTTTTCTCTATCTTCTGCAGTGGTCGGGCATTGAGTCTTACTCAACTTCACACCTTGTAACACAGGCAAGAACCCTTTCTTTGCTTGATCCATTTTGAACTTCTTCAGAACTTTGTCAAGGTATGTGCTTTGTGAAAGTCCAATTAAGCGTCTTGATCTATCTCTATAGATCTTAATGTCCAATATGTAAGCAACTTCACCGAGGTCTTTCATTGAAAAACTTTTATTCAAGTATCCTTTTATGCTGTCTAGAAATTCTATATCATTTCCGATCAGCAATATGTCATCTACATATAGTATTAGAAATGCTACAGAGCTCCCACTCACTTTCTTGTAAATACAGGCTTCTCCAAAAGTCTGTATAAAACCAAATGCTTTGATCACACTATCAAAGTGTTTATTCCAACTCCGAGAGGCTTGCACTAGTCCATAAATGGATCGCTGGAGCTTGCACACTTTGTTAGCTCCCTTTGGATCGACAAAACCTTCCGGTTGCATCATATACAATTCTTCTTCCAGAAATCCATTCAGGAATGCAGTTTTGACATCCATCTGCCATATTTCGTAATCATAAAATGCGGCAGTTGCTAACATGATCCGGATAGACTTAAGCATCGCTACGGGTGAGAAGGTCTCATCGTAGTCAACCCCTTGAAGTTGTTGAAAACCTTTCGCGACAAGTCGAGCTTTGTAGACAGTAACATTACCGTCAGCGTCAGTCTTGTTCTTGAAGATCCATTTACTTTCAATTGCTTGCCGATCATCGGGCAAGTCAACCAAAGTCCACACTTTGTTCTCATAGATGGATCCCATCTCAGATTTCATGGCCTCAAGCCATTTTGCGGAATCTGGGCTCACCATCGCTTCTTCATAGTTCGTAGGTTCATCATGGTCTAGTGCTACATCTCGAGCTTGTGTTGGATTTCCCCGAAGAGGAGAGGATGATGCAGCACAGTAGCGTAAGTATTTCCCTCAGTTTTTGAGAACCAAGGTATCAATCCAGTAGGAGACCACGCGCAAGTCCCTCGTACCTACACAAAACGATAGCTACTCGCAACCAATGCTTAGGGGTTGTCAATCCCTTCGCGGTCACTTACGAGGGTGAGATCTGATAGAGATAATATTTTTGGTATTTTTGGTATAAAGATGCAAAGTAAAAAGTAAAAGCAAAAGCAAGTAAACAAAGTGATGGAGATTGATATGATGAGAATAGACCCGGGGCCATAGGTTTCACTAGTGGCTTCTCTCAAGAGCATAAGTATTCTACGGTGGGTGAACAAATTACTGTTGAGCAATTGACAGAATTGAGCATAGTTATGAGGTTATCCAGGCAATGATCATGTATATAGGCATCACATCCGTGACAAGTAGACCGAAATGATTCTACATCTACTACTATTACTGCACTCATCGACCGCTATCCAGCATGCATCTAGAGTATTAAGTTAAAAACAGAGTAATGCCTTAAGCAAGATGACATGATGTAGAGGAATAAATTCATGCAATATGATAAATACCCCATCTTGTTATCCTCTATGGCAACAATACAATACGTGCCTTGCAACCCTTTCTGTCACTGGGTAAGGTCACCGCAAGATTGAACCCAAAGCTAAGCACTTCTCCCATTGCAAGAACTACCAATCTAGTTGGCCAAACCAAACAGATAATTCGAAGAGACTTGCAAAGATAACTTAATCATACATAAAAGAATTCAGAGAAGAATCAAATATTTTCCATAGATAAGCTGGATCATAAACCCACAATTCATCGGTATCAACAAACACACCGCAAAAAGAAGATTACATCGAATAGATCTCCATGAAAGAGGTGGAGAACATTGTATTGAGATACAAAAAGAGAGAAGAAGCCATCTAGCTACTAAGTATGGACCCTAAGGTCTGAAGTAAACTACTCACACTTCATCGGAGGGCTATGCTGATGATGTAGAAGCCCTCCATGGTAGATTCTCCCTCCGGCGGAGCTCCGGAACAGGCCCCAAGATGGGATCAGATGGATACAGGAAGTTACGGCGGTGGAATTAGGTTTTTGGCTCCGTCCTCGATCTGTTGGGGGTATGTAGGTATATATAGGAGGAAGGTGTACGTCGGTGGAGCGTCAGGGGGCCCACGAGGTAGGGGGCGCGCCCAGGGGGGAGGGCGCGCCCCCCACCCTCATGACCGCCTCTAGCACTTCTTGGAGTAGGGTCCAAGTCTCCTGGATCATGTTTAGTGAGAAGATCATGTTCCCGAAGGTTTCATTCCGTTTGGACTCCGTTTGATATTCCGTTTCTTCGAAACACTAAAATAGGCAAAAAACAGCAATTCTGGACTGGGCCTCCAGTTAATAGGTTAGTCCCAAAAATAATATAAAAGTGGAAAATAAAGCCCATTATAGTCCAAAACAATAAATAAAGTAGCATGGAGCAATCAAAAATTATAGATATGTTGGAGACGTATCAGGCATCCCCAAGCTTAATTCCTGCTCGTCCTCGAGTAGGTAAATGATAAAAAGAGAATTTTTGATGCGGAGTGATACTTTGGCATAATTTCAATGTAAATCTTCTTAACTGTGACATGAATATTCAGATCCGAAAGATTCAAGACAAAAGTTCATATTGACATAAAAATAATAATACTTCAAGCACACTAATCAAAATAATTATGTCATCTCAAAATAACATGGCCAAAGAAAGTTCATCCCTACAAAATCATATAGTTAGGCTATGCTTCATTTTCGTCACACAAAGATGTTCCCAACTTCTATACCCCCGATGACAAGCCAAGCAATTCTTTCATACTTAAATAATCTCAAACTTTTTCAACCTTCACGCAATACATGAGCGTGAGCCATGGATATAGCACTATGGATGGAATAGAATATGATGATGGGGATTGTGTGGAGAAGACAAAAATGGAGAAAGTCTCACATTGACGAGGATAATCAATGGGCTATGGAGATGCCCATCAATTGATGTCAACATGAGGAGTAGGGATTGCCATGCAACGGATGCACTAGAGCTATGAATGCTCAACAAAAGAAAACTAGTGGGTGTGCATCCAACTTGCTTGCTCATGAAGACCTAGGGCATTTGAGGAAGCCCATCGTAGGAATATACAAGCTAAGTTCTATAATGAAAAATTCCCACTAGTATGAAAAAGACAACTTATGAGACTCACTATATGAAAAACATGGTGCTACTTTGAAGCACAATATATGAGACTCACTACATGAAGAATGAGGTGCTACTTTGAAGCACAAAATATGAGACTCACTACATGAAGAACATGGTGCTACTTTGAAGCACAAGTGTGGAAAAAGAGATAGTAGCATTGCCCTTTTCTTTTCTTTTTTTTGGGCCTTTTTTTATTTTGGCCTTTCTCTTATTTATTTATTTATTTGGGCAATGCTCTAATAATGATGATCATCACACTTCTATTGATTACAACATGAGGATTGCAACTCGAAACTAGAACAAGGTATGACTCTATATGAATGCCTCCGGCGGTGTACCGGGATGGTGCAATGAATCAAGAGTGACATGTATGAAAAATAATGCACGGTGGCTTTGCCACAAATACGATGTCAACTACATGATCATGCAATGGCAATATGACAAAAGTAATGTATGTCATAATAATGATGAATGGAACGGTGGAAAGTTGCATGGCAATATATCTCGTAATGGCTATGGAAATACCATAATAGGTAGGTATGGTGGCTGTTTTGAGGAAGATATAGGGAGGTTTATGTGTGATAGAGCGTATCGTATCACGGAGTTTGGATGCACCGGCGAAGTTTGCGCCAACTCTCAATGTGAGAAAGGGCAATGCACGGTACCGAAGAGGCTAGCAATGGCGGAAAGGTAAAAGTGCGTATAATCCATGGACTCAACAATAGTCAAAAGAACTCATATACTTATTGCAAAAATTTGGAAGTCATCAAAAATCAAGTACTACGCGCATGCTCCTAGGGGGATAGATTGGTAGGAAAAGACCATCGCTCGTCCCCGACCGCCACTCATAAGGATGCACAAGCCAGGTACACTTCATGTTTCAAATTTGTTACACAACTTTAACCATACGTGCATGCTACGGGACTTACAAACTTCAACACAAGTATTTCTCAAATTCACAATCACTCAACTAGCATGACTTTGATATTATTACCTCCATATCTCAAAAGAATTATCAAGCATCAAACTTATCTTAGTATTCAAAGCACTCAAAAGAAAGTTTCACATATCTTGAACACCAAGTATGTTAACATTAAGAAAATTACCATGCTATTAACGACTCTCAAAATAATCTAAGTGAAGCATGATAGATCAAGTTTCTTTAAAACAAATCCACCACCGTGCTCTAAAATATCTAAGTGAAGCACTAGAGCAAAAATTATCACGCTTAAAAGGATATAAGTGAAGCACTATGAGCAAATTATCAAGCTCAAAAGATATAAGTGAAGCACATAGAGTATTCTATCAAATTCCAATTCATATATGGCTCTCTCAAAAGGTGTGTACATCAAGGATGATTGTGGTAAACTAACAAGCAAAGACTCAAATAATACAAGACGCTCCAAGCAAAACACATATCATGTTGGTGAGTAAAAATATAGCTCCAAGTAAATTACCGATGGAAGTGGACGAAAGAGGGGATGCCTTCCGGGGCATCCCCAAGCTTTGAATTTTTGGTGTCCTTGGATTATCTTGGGGGTGCCATGGGCATCCCCAAGCTTAGGCTCCTGCCACTCCTTGTTCCATAATCCATCAAAAGAATTCACCCAAAACTTGAAAACTTCACAACGCAAAACTCAATAGAAATCTCGTGAGATCCGTTAGAGAAAGAAAACAAAAGACTACTTTAAGGTACTGTAATGAACTCATTCTTTATTTATATTGGTTTTAAACCTACTGTATTCCAACTTTTCTATGGATTGTAAACTATTTTACTAACCATAGATTCATCAAAATAAGCAAACAACACACGCAAAACAGAATCTGTCAAAAACAGAATAGTCTGTAGTAATCTGTAACTAACGCAAACTTTTGGAACCCAAAAAATTCTACCAAAATAGGAAGTACTGGACAATTTGTTTATTGATCAGCAGCAAAAAGAATCAATGCAAAAGCACGTTCCTGTGATTTATTGAATTTTTTCTCGTGAGTGCAAAGTTTCTGTTTTTCAGCAGAATCAAATCAACTATCATCATACCTTATCCTATAGGTTCTACTTGGCACAAACACATCTAAACATCTAAACAGAAACTAGATGGATTATTTATTCCTAAACAGAACCAAAAACAAAAAACACAAAATAAGATAGGGTTGCCTCCCAACAAGCGCTATCGTTTAACGCCTCTAGCTAGGCATAAAAGCAAGGATAGATCTAGGTATTACTATCTTTAATTTTCAATTTTTTAGCAGAGTCATGCTCGAATCTGGGTGGTTCTTGCCGCTTCCCTTCATACTCGGAAATTTTTAGATCTAAAGAATCCAACCGCTTATTACAAAGAGTAATCAACATATTCATGTGGTGAAGATTTCCGCTAACACTTTTAAGAGGCTCAAGAGACTTTTGTAAAATTTTTGTTACTTCGCAAATCTTCTCAAACACTTGGGTTTCTTCCTGGGTAGGATGAGATCCTCCCTTTTGGGGTAGTGTTCCCACTATTCCCTCTATAATTTCATGCGCAATACTGGGATCAATTTCAATAAAATTTCCCTTGGCAATGCAATCCAAGAGTTGTCTATGCGTCATATTTAACCCAATATAAAAATTGCGAAGAAGGATTATAAATTTCACCTCTAGGGTGCACTTACGATAAGATTCCATCATCCTATACCAAGCATCTTTTAAATTTTCTCCTTGCCATTGCTTGAAGTGAAGAACTTCAAACTCGGGAGACATAGGAGCGGATAAGGAATTTTACATAGCAACAAGCAAGAAAACTAACACACGAGCAAACAAAAGGCGAAGGGAAAAAGAGAAGGAGATTGGGAAAGAGAGGGCGAATAAAACGACAAAGGTGAAGTGGGGGAGAGGAAAACGAGAGGCAAATGACAAATAATGTAATGCGAGAGATAGGGATTGCGATGGGTACTTGGTATGTTGACTTTTGCGTAAGCCTCCCCGGCAACGGCGCCAGAAATTCTTCTTGCTATGTCTCGAGCTTGCGTTGGATTTCCCCGAAGAGGAGAGGATGATGCAGCACAGTAGCGTAAGTATTTCCCCTAGTTTTTTAGAACCAAGGTATCAATCCAGTAGGAGACCACGCGCAAGTCCCTCGTACCCGCACAAAACGATAGCTACTCGCAACCAACGCTTAGGGGTTGTCAATCCCTTCACGGTCACTTATGAGGGTGAGATCTGATAGATATAATATTTTTGGTATTTTTGGTATAAAGATGCAAAGTAAAAAGTAAAAGCAAAAGCAATAAACAAAGTGATGGAGATTGATATGATGAGAATAGACCCAGGGGCCATAGGTTTCACTAGTGGCTTCTCTCAAGAGCATAAGTATTCTACGGTGGGTGAACAAATTACTGTTGAGCAATTGACAGAATTGAGCATAGTTATGAGGTTATCCAGGCAATGATCATGTATATAGGCATCACGTCCGTGACAAGTAGACCGAAACGATTCTTCATCTACTACTATTACTCCATTCATCGACCGCTATCCAGCATGCATCTAGAGTATTAAGTTAAAAACAGAGTAATGCCTTAAGCAAGATGACATGATGTAGAGGAATAAATTCATGCAATATGATAAATACCCCATATTTTTATCCTCGATGGCAACAACACAATACGCGCCTCGCAACCCTTTCTGTCACTGGGTAAGGTCACCACAAGATTGAACCCAAAGCTAAGCACTTCTCCCATTGCAAGAACTACCAATCTAGTTGGCCAAACCAAACGGATAATTCGAAGATACTTGCAAAGATAACTTAATCATACATAGAAGAATTCAGAGAAGAATCAAATATTTTCCATAGATAAGCTGGATCATAAACCCACAATTCATCGGTCTCAACAAACGCACCACGAAAAGAAGATTACATCGAATAGATCTCCATGAGAGAGGGGGAGAACATTGTATTGAGATCCAAAAAGAGAGAAGAAGCCATCTAGCTACTAACTATGGACCCGAAGGTCTGAAGTAAACTACTCACACTTCATTGGAGGGGCTATGGTGATGATGTAGAAGCCCTCCGTGGTAGATGCCCCCTCCGGTGGAGCTCCGGAACAGGCCCCAAGATGGGATCACGTGGATACAGGAAGTTACGGCGGTGGAATTAGGTTTTTGGCTCCGTCCCCGATCTGTTGGGGGTATGTAGGTATATATAGGAGGAAGGAGTATGTTGGTGGAGTGTCAGGGGGCCCACGAGGTAGGGGGGCGCGCCCAGGGGGGAGGGCGCGCCCCCCACCATTGTGACCACCTCTGGCACTTCTTGGAGTAGGGTCCAAGTCTCCTGGATGACGTTCGGTGAGAAGATCACGTTCCCGAAGGTTTCATTCCGTTTGGACTCCATTTGATATTCCGTTTCTTCGAAACACTGAAATAGGCAAAAAAACAGCAATTCTGGGCTGGGCCTCCGGTTAATAGGTTAGTCCCAAAAATAATATAAAAGTGAAAAATAAAGCCCATTATAGTCCAAAACAATAAATAAAGTAGCATGGAGCAATAAAAAATTATAGATACATTGGAGACGTATCATCTAGTAACATGACTTCCAGAACAGGATTACTGTACCACTCTGGTGCGGATCTTACTCTGGTTGATCTACGAGGTTCAGTAACAACTTGATATGAAGTTTCATGATCATCATCAGTATCTTCCTCACTAATTGGTGTAGGTGTCACAGAAACCTGTTTTTGTGATATACTACTTTCCAATAAGGGAGCAGGTATAGTTACCTCATCAAGTTCTACTTTCCTCCCACTCACTTCTTTTGAGAGAAACTATTTCTCTAAAAAGTTTCCGAATTTAGCGACAGACGTCTTGCCTTCGGATCTATGATAGAAGGTGTACCCAAAAGTCTCCTTTGGGTATCCTACGAAGACACATTTCTCCGATTTGGGTTTGAGCTTATCAGGTTGAAGCTTTTTCACATGAGCATCGCAGCCCCAAACTTTCAGAAATGACAACTTTGGTTTCTTGCCAAACCACAGTTCATAAGGCGCCGTCTCAACGGATTTTGATGGTGCCCTATTTAACGTGAATGCGGCCGTCTATAAAGCATAACCCCAAAATGATAGCAGTAAATCTATAAGAGACATCATAGATCGCACCATATCTAGTAAAGTACGATTACGGCGTTCGGACACACCATTACGCTGTGGTGTTCCAGGTGGCGTTAGTTGCGAAATTATTCCGCATTGTTCCAAATGTAGACCAAACTCGTAACTCAAATATTCTCCTCCACGATCAGATCGTAGAAACTTTATTTTCTTGTTATGATGATTTTCAACTTCACTCTGAAATTCTTTGAACTTTTCAAATGTTTCAGACTTATGCTTCATTAAGTAGATATACCCATATCTGCTCATATCATCTATGAAGGTGAGAAAATAACGATATCCACCATGAGCCTCAACATTCATCGGACCACATACATATGTATGTATGATCTCCCACAAATCAGTTGCTCTCTCCATAGTACCAGAGAACGGTGTTTTAGTCATCTTGCCCATGAGGCACGGTTTGCAAGTACCAAGTGATTCATAATCAAGTGGTTCCAAAAGTCCATCAGTATGGAGTTTCTTCATGCGCTTTACACCGATATGACCTAAACGGCAGTGCCACAAATAAGTTGCACTATCATTATCAACTCTGCATCTTTTGGCTCCAACATTATGAATATGTGTATCACTACTATCGAGATTCAATAAAAATAGACCACTCTTCAAGGGCGCATGACCATGAAAGATATTACTCATATAAATAGAACAACCATTATTCTCTGATTTAAATGAATAACCGTTTCATATCAAACAAGATCCAGATATAATGTTCATGCTCAACGCTGGCACCAAATAACAATTATTTTGGTCTAAAACTAATCCCGAAGGTAGATGTAGAGGTAGCGTGCCGACTACGATCACATCGACTTTGGAACCATTTGCCACGCGCATCATCACCTCGTCTTTAGCTAATCTTCGCTTAATCCGTAGTCCCTGTTTCGAGTTGCAAATATTAGCAACAGAACCAGTATCAAATACCCAGGTGCTACTGCGAGCATTAGTAAGGTACACATCAATAACATGTATATCACATATACCTTTGTTCAGCTTGCCATCCTTGTTATCCGCCAAATACTTGGGGCAGTTCCGCTTCCAGTGACCAGTCTGCTTGCAGTAGAAGCACTCAGTTTCAGGCTTAGGTCCAGACTTGGGTTTCTTCTCCTGAGTAGCAACTTGTTTGCTGTTCTTCTTGAAGTTTCCCTTCTTCTTCCCTTTGCCCTTTTTCTTCAAACTAGTGGTCTTGTTAACCATCAATACTTGATGCTCCTTTTTGATTTCTACCTCCGCAGCTTTTAGCATTGCGAAGAGCTTGGGAATAGTCTTTTCCATCCCTTGCATATTATAGTTCATCACAAAGCTCTTGTAGCTTGGTGGCAGTGATTGGAGAATTCTGTCAATGACGCTATCATCCAGAAGATTAACTCCCAGTTGAATCAAGTGATTATTATACCCAGACATTTTGAGTATATGCTCACTGACAGAACTATTCTCCTCCATCTTGCAGCTGTAGAACTTATTGGAGACTTCATATCTCTCAATCCGGGCATTTGCTGGAAATATTAACTTCAACTCTTGGAACATCTCATATGCTCCATGACGTTAAAAACGTCGTTGAAGACCCGGTTCTAAGCCGTAAAGCATGGCACACTGAACTATAGAGTAGTCATTAGCTTTGCTCTGCCAGACGTTCATAACATCTGGCGTTGCTCTAGCAGCAGGCCTGGCAACCAGCGGTGCTTACAGGACGTAATTCTTCTGTGCATCAATGAGGATAATCCTCAAGTTATGGACCCAGTCCGTGTAATTGCTACCATCATCTTTCAACTTTGCTTTCTCAAGCAACACATTAAAATTCAACGGAACAACAACACGGGCCATCAATCTACAATCAACATAGACAAGCAAGATACTATCATGTACTAAGTTCATGATAAATTTAAGTTCAATTAATCATATTACTAAAGAACTCCGACTTAGATAGACATCCCTCTAATCCTCTAAGTGATTACGTGATCCATATCAACTACACCATGTCCGATCATCATGTGAGATGGAGTAGTTTCAACAGTGAACATCAATATGTTGATCATATCTACTATATGATTCACGCTCGACCTTTTGGTCTCCGTGTTCCAAGGCCATATCTGTTATATGCTAGGCTCGTCAAGTTTAACCTGAGTATTCCGCGTGTGCAACTGTTTTGCACCCGTTGTATTTGAACGTAGAGCCTATCACACCCGATCATCATGTGGTGTCTCAACACGAAGAACTTTGGCAACGGTGCATACTCAGGGAGGACACTTTTACTATGATAATTTAGTGAGGGATCATGTTATAATGCTACCATCAATGAAAGCAAGATAAGATGCATAAAAGATGAACATCACATGCAATCAATATAAGTGATATGATATGGCCATCATCATCTTGTGCTTGTGATCTCCATCTTCGAAGCACCGTCATGATCACCATTGTCACCGGCGCGACACCTTGATCTCCATCGTAGCATCGTTGTCGTCTTGCCAATATTATGCTTCTACGACTATCGCTACCGCTTAGTGATAAAGTAAAGCATTACAGGGCGATTGCATTACATACAATAAAGCGACAACCATATGGCTCCTGCCAGTTGCCGTTAACTCTGTTACAAAACATGATCATCTCATACAATAAAATTTAGCATCATGTCTTCACCATATCACATCACAACATGCCCTGCAAAAACAAGTTAGACGTCCTCTACTTGGTTGTTGCAAGTTTTACGTGGCTGCTACGGGCTTAGCAAGAATCGTTCTTACCTACGCATCAAAACCACAACGATAGTTTGTCAAGTTGGTGTTGTTTTAACCTTCGCAAGGACCGGGCATAGCCACACTCGGTTCAACTAAAGTTGGAGAAAATGACACCCGCTAGCCACCTGCGTGCAAAGCACGTCGGTAGAACCAGTCTCGCGTAAGTGTACGCGTAATGTCGGTCTGGGCCGCTTCATCCAACAATACCGCCGAACCAAAGTATGACATGATGGTAAGAAGTATGACTTATATCGCCCACAACTCACTTGTGTTCTACTCGTGCATATGACATCTATGCATAAATACTGGCTCGGATGCCACTGTTGGGGAACGTAGTAATTTCAAAAAAATTTCCTACCCAGACGCAAGATCATGGTGATGCATAGCAACGAGAGGGGAGAGTGTTCTCCACGTACCCTCGTAGACCGATAGCAGAAGCGTTATAACAACATGGTTGATGTAGTCGTACGTCTTCACGGCCCGACCGATCAAGCACCGAAACTACGACACCTCCGAGTTCTAGCACACGTTCAGCTCGATGATGATCCCCGGAATCCGATCCGGCAAAGTGTCGGGGAAGAGTTCTGTCAGCACGATGGCGTGGTGATGATCTTGATGTTCTACCGTCGCAGGGCTTCGCCTAAGCACCATTATAGTATTATCGAGGTGGACTATGGTGGAGGGGGGCACCGCACACGGCTAAGAGATCCAAGGGATCAATTGTTGTGTCTATGGGGTGCCCCCCTCCTCCGTATATAAAGGGGTGGAGGAGGGGGCCGACCAAGGTGGGTGGCGCGCCCAAGGGGGGGAGTCCAACTCCCACCGGGAGTAGGACTCCCCCTTTTCCTGTTAGGAGTAGGAGAGGGAAGGAAGAGGAAGGAGGGAGGAAGGAAAGGGGGGGCCGGCCCCCCTCCCAATTTGGATTGGGCTTGGGGGGGGGGAGCCCCCTCCCTTGCTCCTTTCCCCTCCTTTCCAATAAGGCCCAATAAGGCCCATATACCTCCCGGGGGGTTCCGATAAGCTCCCGGTGATCCGGTATTGTCCCAATCTCACCCGGAACCTTTCCGGAGTCCAAATATAGTCGTCCAATATATCGATCTTTATGTCTCGACCATTTAGAGACTCCTCGTAAAGTCTGTGATCATATACGGGACTCCGAACAACCTTCGGTACATCAAAATATACAAACTCATAATGAAACTGTCATCGTAACGTTAAGCGTGGGGACCCTACGGGTTCGAGAACAATGTAGACATGACCGAGACACGTCTCCGGTCAATAACCAATAGCGGAACCTAGATGCTCATATTGGCTCCCACATATTCTATGAAGATCTTGATCGGTCAGACTGCATAACAACATACGTTGTTCCCTTTGTCATCGGTATGTTACTTGCCTGAGATTCGATCATCGGTATCTCAATACCTAGTTCAATCTCGTTACCCGCAAGTCTCTTTACTCGTTCCGTAATACATCATCTCACAACTAATTCATTAGTTGCAATGATTGCAAGGCTTAAGTGATGTGCATTACCGAGAGGGCCCAGAGATACCTCTCCGACAATCGGAGTGACAAATCCTAATCTCGAAATACGCCAACCCAACATGTACCTTTGGAGACACCTGTAGAGCTCCTTTATAATCACCCAGTTACATTGTGATGTTTGGTAGCACACAAAGTGTTCCTCCGGTAAACGGGAGTTGCATAATCTCACAGTCATAGGAACATGTATATGTCATGAAGAAACCAATAGCAATATACTAAACGATCGTGTGCTAAGCTAACGGAATGGGTCATGTCAATCACATCATTCTCCTAATGATGTGATCCCGTTAATCAAATGACAACACATGTCTATGGTTAGGAAACATAACCATCTTTGATCAACAAGCTAGTCAAGTAGAGGCATACTAGTGACACTCTGTTTGTCTATGTATTCACACATGTATTATGTTTTCGGTTAATACAATTCTAGCATGAATAATAAACATCTATCATGATATAAGGAAATAAATAATAACTTTATTATTGCCTCTAGGGCGTATTTCCTTCAGTCCTCATTGTCATTGATGTATGTCCAATCAACCCATCTCATGTCACAGACTGTGGGCTTCTTGTCTAATAGAAATGTCTCATAGAAGTCCTGCTGTTCCTTAGTGTGGAAACGATAACCAATAGTAGTCCTTCTCCTGGTGGCATAAGGATCAGTCTATCTTTACAATCTCAGACATGCATCCTTTCTTTCCTTCATGTTCTCACCAACTGGATGATCATCACTATGATCAGGAATCTTTGGCTTTAACATTCTAAGCACTTGTTACTCTTCATCCTCTTGAACTTATGGCACTGGGGCCTTGTTCTTGTCAGCAGCAAGGATGTTTCTGGTGGATCTCTTGGGTGCAGAAGGTTTTGAAGCTTGAGAAGAAGGCTTGGGGGCTGTCTTGGGCTTGGATGGAGCAGTCCCAGACCTTAGAGCAGCCCCCATGAGCTTTGAGTTTTTGCAGGAGGTGCAACTGGCTCTTCCTCCTCCTCTTCTTCATCATCTCTCGTCATAGAAGGTTTGCCAATAACTCTGGCCATAGTATTCTTGACTCTCTCCTTCCTCTTCTTTCCTCCAGCAACCTCTTCCTCTCTTGGTTCAATAGTGAACTCCATGGTTTCCCGAGTGGAGGCTCTGGCTTTAGACATGGGCTTCCTCTTGGCAGGAGCTTTCACTTTCATACCAGGCTTGGTGGCAGCAGCAGCATCATACTCCTTCTTGAGCACTTTCTTCTTTGAGGTCACCTCCTCTTCAACAACAAAGTCCTCATCCACTGAATCTAAGGTTCTCTTCTTCTTTTGCCTAGTAGTAGCCTTAGGAAAATTGCTTGGAGTGCTTCTGCTACCATCTTCATAACTGCTATTGGAGGGACTAGTGCCGTCACTGAGATTCACCTGCTCCTTAGACCTGTTCTGACTGTCATTGCCCTTAGACATCTCTGAAACTGACCTTGTGAATAGATAGGTATAGGTAGAGTGGATGAGCATCACAAAACACAACTATTTTGGAAAAATATTGAGTCAAAAACTTAACTTTTGTTTTCTGCAGAAAGTATTTGGAGCTACCGATATGACAAACTCGGTGACACAGAAGCAGCAACAGGGCCTAAACATGTAGTTTTGGTCAGACCAAAATGTAGTTCGGTGACTCCGAGATGCTAGGGTTTCACAGAGTAAGTGATTTTGTTCACACTGATTCGTACGTTTCGGTCAGACCGAGTTGTACTTATGCAATGGTCTGAGCCAAATCAGCGAGACCGAGATCCTCAGATCGGTCGGTCCGAGATGAGTTTGGTGGAAACCTAACCCTAAGTTTTTTGCATTAAATATAATCTAATTGAAATTTTTGGTGGATAGATTGATCTCATTCGTGGTAAGAACAATGGCAATAATCTCTGTGCAAGGATCGGAATAAGGAATGCACAAAGAGGTCGAGTTCGTACCCAAACTTGGGGATGAACTCGCTACGGTGATAACAACTGTGAGATTTTCATTGGCGACGACGGAGACCAGCGGCAGGAGGATGTTGGCGATGATGGAGACGATCCGGAGACCAAAGGTGGTGGTGGGGGGGGGCAGAGCTAGGAGGTGCGTACGAATGGTTTGGAGGAACTTCCAAAATTTCAACTTGCGGTATATATACCCAGTCACTATCGGTGTGACCGAGTGGAATGAGTCGGTGGCACCGAGATGCAAAACTGCTAGCAATTACTGCAACTCGGTGTGACCAAATTGTCCAAATCGGTTCCACCGAGGTGAAAACCTAGATCAACTTAATGAATTCGGTGAGACCAAGTATGGTGAATCAGTCAGACCAAGATGCATTAAGAGGTTTTGGAAATTTAAGCCCTTAACGGATCGGTGGCTCCGAGTGCTCCTCACCTGGAGGGTCCGAATTCAACTTGTTCAAGTTTTGTGATGTAGCATGAATAGAGTTTGAGATGAGAAAAGCATAGATAGCTAGAGGGAGTGCTTAGGCATTCTTGTCCATCAATTTGGAAAAAAGAAAAGACCAAACAATCAAAGCAACAAATGGATGTCCTCGAATGGAGAAAAATATGCAACCAACATGCTTACACAATAAGATAGCAAATTAAATATTGCAAAGCATGCACGAACACTATAGCATCTATCAAGCAATTGGCGATGACTAGGTCATCTATATATGAGTATATTGACTAAGAATTCAAATGAGAACATTTGATCATAGGTCATACACATCTTTTAAGCACAAGTGGGGTTACCACTTTTACATAAAGCATTGTGGTGTTCACACAATTAAAGTTGTTTTAGCTCAATTCTTAGAGCAAAGCTCCCCCTAGATGTGATATCCCCCCTTAGAGGGATGAACTAACCTCAATTTTTGTTGATGATGACTTCATGTAGATGTTGAAGATGTGGATGCTCAATGTTGATGTAGATCATTTGGAGCAATCCATTGGAGTGAGTTGCACTTTCAATACCTACATTGGTTAGTCCCACAAGGAACGAACAAGGATATCCATAGACATAGAGTGAAGTTCACATATTATGATGTCCATGGAAGCATTTGGTTACCTTGTCCCTTGACTTACCAACAAGAGGGTTTGTGACTCCTTGAACTAGTGCAAGATATGGAAGTTGATTGCACTTGTCCTTGCCAAAATGAATATGAGTGAAGTATGTTCGCGGAGTCACCCTCAAGAACTCTCTAGTTCTCCTTCTTTGGGACCCATATCAACTTGATGGTAATCCTTGGAGTTGTAGTCATACTTGATGAAGTAGAACTTGAAGTAGTATTGGGAACCCACTTGACCAAGGCCTTAGGAGCTTCTTCAAATGCACCAATCTCCTCTTGAAGCTTGTTCTTGCCTTTTACCTTGTGGTCTGGTGGTGGAAGATCATCTTAAGCGTGTGTTCCCTTGAAAGAAGTAGGGTCATACTTCTGTTGTTGAGGAACAAACTTCGTCTTGGGGTATTGATCTTCTTCCCACTCAACTCCATTGGCATTGAACTTTTGTTCAAAACCAACACCTTGATTCTTCAGGTGCCTTCCTTGTTTGCGTACAATTTCCTCAAATTGCTTACTTCCGGCAAGGCTCTTGTAAACATCTTTCTCTATAATTCCCTTCAATAAGCTATTTTCTTGCTCAAGTGTAACTTGGGTAAGAGAATCATTAGTGGAATCAAGAGAACTAGTAGAAGCAACAATATTGGATTTAGCATGATTATTGATACTACTAGAAGAAGAATCTTTCTTGCTCTTGTTGCTAGATTTTACTTATGGCATGTAAGTAGACAAGAGTAAAGGCTTGGTAATGTAAGAGGAACTTTTCTTCCGAATATCATCATTGATTGCTTATAAGAACCCATGTTCTTGCTCTAAATTGAGCTTCTCAAAGCATAGCTTTTCATGAGTCTTTAAAAGCTCTTGATGATCCTATAAAGTAGTTTCATGAGATAACTTCAGAGTGTTTAGTTCTTTAGTTAGACATTTAATCTCCTTCTTATCATTGTCATTCGTTTCATCTTGATTAGCATGATTAATAGGAAGTTCATCATATTTTTCATCACTAGTGTTGTCAACAAGTAAATCATCATCACCTAGCAAGTCATCTTCATCACTATTGAAATCAACATAATCATGGCGTGATACCTTGGGGACCTTTATCCATGAAGCATCTTCCAATCCCTTCATTTGGTGAGTCAAATATGTCATAGGAGTTGGATGACATAAGTGCAAGACCGACAACACCTTCATCTTGAGTATATTCGAAGTCGGAGTGACAACTTCTCTCGGAGTAGTTGTCGAAGTCGAAACCGGATACCCATTCACCAACGTGAGCTTGATTACTTTGTCTTGTGTAGCTCTTTGATGACTGGTCCTTCCTTTCCGAATCCTTGCTTCTACGAGAGGGTCTTCGTTCATAACAATCATCTCTACCCGTTCTCTCTCTTGGTGGTGATTCATCTCTTTTACTTCTCCTTTTAGGAGAGTCTTCTCTTCTTTTGTATGAAGCCGTACACTCATTGGAGTAGTCTCCGGGTCTTCCACAATTGTAGCAATTGCGATCATGACTAGAAGATCTTTTGTCATTGTAGGACCTTGACCTGGAACTTCTCTCTTTGCTTCTACTCTTGTAGAAATTGTTGAAGTTCTTCACCATTAAGCTCAATTCTTCATTGAAGACTTGATTTTCACTTGATGTTGTAGGAGCATCACATGAAGCTTTATAAGCACCACTAGACTTGTTGTGAAGCTCTTACTTATCCTTAAGTGACATCTCATGAGCAACAATTCTCCCAATGACTTCCGTTGGCTTGAGATCTTTGTAGTTGGGCATCATTTGGATCAAGGTGCACATGGTATCATATTTCCCATCCAAGGCTCTTAGGATCTTCTTGATGATGAATATGTCGGTCATCTCTTTCCTTCCTAAGCCGGCAATCGCATTTGTGATGAGAGCAAGCCTAGAGTACATTTCAGTGACTCCTTCACCATCCTTCATTTTGAACTTGTCAAGCCGACTTTGAAGCACATCCAATTTGGATTCCTTGACAGACTCGGTACCTTCGTGCATATCAACCAAAGTATGCCAAATTCCCTTTGCATTATCAAGATGGTTGTTTTTTTGAATTCTTTGGGGCACAATCAATTGAAGAGGACATCGCAAGCTTGAGCATTGTATTGCAACATCATCAATTCTTCTGTGGTTGCTTCACGATCCTGTTCTCTTCCATCCTCGAAATATTCACCTTTCAAACTAGTACGCACAATAGCCCAAACGGCGGGGTTATGACCAAGAATATGAATTTTCATCTTATGCTTCCAATTAGCAAAATTAGTACCATCAAAGTAAGGACCTCTACGATGGTGATTTCCCTCGCTAGACGCCATACTCTCCTAGGTTGTCAAACCAAGTCTATGATGACCAAAAGCTATGGAAATCAAGGCAAATGGAGACCAATGCTCTGATACCACTTGTAGGATCGAAAGTAGGTCTAGAGGGGGGTGATTAGACTACTTGACCAAATAAAAATCTAGCCTTTTCCCAATTTTAAGTCTTGGCAGATTTTAGCAACTTAGCACAAGTCAAGCAATCAACTGCTACCTCTTGAGAATTGCGTTGGTTTTCCCTTGAAGTGGAAAGGGTGATGCAGCAAAGTAGCGTAAGTATTTCCCTCAGTTTTTGAGAACCAAGGTAATAATCTAGTAGGAGGCTACACGCAAGTCCCTCGTACCTACACAAACAAACAAGAACCTCGCAACCAACGCGATAAAGGGGTTGTCAATCCCTTCACGGTCACTTCCAAAAGTTAGATCTGATAGAGATAATAATAAGATAAATATTTTTGGTATTTTTATGATATAGATTGGAAAGTAAAGATTGCAAAATAAAGTAGACCAGAAACTTATATGATGGAAAATAGACCCGGGGGCCATAGGTTTCACTAGTGGCTTCTCTCAAAATAGCATAAGTATTACGGTGGGTGAATAAATTACTATCGAGCAATTGATAGAAAAGTGCATAGTTATGAGAATATCTAGCCATGATCATGTATATAGGCATCACGTCCGCGATAAGTAGATCGAAACGATTCTGCATCTACTACCATTACTCCACACATCAACCGCTATCCATCATGCATCTAGAGTATTATGTTTGTAAGAACAGAGTAATGCATTAGGCAAGATGACATGATGTAGAGGGATAAACTCAAGCAATATGATATAAACCCCATCCTTTTATCCTCGATGGCAACAATACAATACGTGCCTTGCTACCCCTGCTGTCACTGGGAAAGGACAACGCAAGATTGAACCCAAAGCTAAGCACTTCTCCCATTGCAAGAAAGATCAATCTAGTAGGCCAAACCAAACTGATAATTCTAAGAGACTTGCAAAGATAACCAATCATACATAAAAGAATTCAGAGGAGATTCAAATATTTCTCATAGATAAACTTGATCATAAACCCACAATTCATCGGATCTCGACAAACACACCGTAAAAAGAGTTACATCGAATAGATCTCCAGGAAGATCGAGGAGAACATCGTATTGATATTCAAAGAGAGAGAAGGAGCCATCTAGCTAATAACTATGGACCCGAAGGTCTGTAGTAAACTACTCAACTTCATCGGAGAGGCTTTGGCGTTGATGTAGAAGCCCTCCGTGATCGATCCCCCCTCCGGCGGAGCGCCGGAAAAGGCTCCAAGATGGGATCTCATGGGTACAGAAGGTTGCGGTGGTGGAAATAGCGTTTTGTGGTGCTCCTGGATGTTTTCAGGGTATGCAAGTATATATAGGAGAAGGAAGTCGGTCAGGGGAGCCACGAGGGGCCCACGAGGGTGGGGGGCGCGCCTCCTTGCCTCGTGGCTTCCTCGTTTGCTTCTTGATGTCCACTCAAAGTCTCCTGGATTGCGTTTGTTCCAAAAAATAACTCTCCCGAAGGTTTCCTTCCGTTTGGACTCCGTTTGATATTCCTTTTCTGCGAAACACTAAAATAGGCAAAAAACAACAATTTGGGTTGGGCCTCCGGTTAATAGGTTAGTCCCAAAAATGATATAAAAGTGTATAGTAAAGCCCATAAACATCAAAAATAGGTAATATAATAGCATGGAACAATAAAAAATTATAGATACGTTGAGACGTATCAAGCACCCCCAAGCTTAATTCCTGCTCGTCCTTGATAAAAACAAAATTTTTGATTTGGAATGCTACCTAGCATATTTCTCAATGTAACTTTCTTTATTGTGGCATGAATGTTCAGATCCAAATGATTCAAAATAAAAGTTCATATTGACATAAAGATAGTAATACTTAAAGCATACTAACAAGTAATCATGTCTTATCAAAACAACATAGCCAAAGAAAGCTTATCCTTACAAAATCATATAGTTAGGCCATGCTTCATTTTCGTCACACAAAATACTCCCATCACGCACAACCCCGGTTTCAGCCAAGCAATTGGTTCATACTTTTTAACGCGCTTCAGCTTTTTTCAACTCTCACGCAATACATGAGCGTAAGCCATGGATATAGCACTATGGGTGGAATAGAATATGATGATGGTGGTTGTGTGGAGAAAACAAAAAGGAGAAAGTCTCACATCGACACGGCTAATCAACGGGCTATGGAGATGCCCATCAATTGATGTCAATGCGAGGAGTAGGGATTGCCATGCAACGGATGCACTAGAGCTATAAATGTATGAAAGCTCAACAAAAGAAACTAAGTGGGTGTGCATCCAACTTTCTTGCTCACGAAGACCTAGGGCATTTTGAGGAAGCCCATCATTGGAATATACAAGCCAAGTTCTATAATGAAAAATTCCCACTAGTATATGAAAGTGACAACATAGGAGACTCTCTATCATGAAGATCATGGTGCTACTTTGAAGCACAAGTGTGGAAAAAGGATAGTAACATTGTCCATTCTCTCTTTTTCTCTCATTTTTTTATTTTGGTGGGCTTATTTGGCCTCTCTTTTTTATTTGGGCTTCTTTGGCTTTTACCTTGGGGATGCGTTCCGGGGCATGCCCAAGCTTAGGCTTTTGTTTGTCCTTGAAAGAGGGGATGCCTTCCGGGTTATCCCCAAGCTTAGGCTTTTGTTTGTCCTTGAATTTTACCTTGGGGTGCCTTGGGCATCCCCAAGATTTAGGCTCTTGCCACTCCTTATCCCATAATATATCAAATCTTTACCCAAAACTTGAAAACTTCACAACACAAAACTCAACAGAAAATCTCATGAGCTCCGTTAGTGCAAGAAAGCAAACCACTACTTTAAGGTACTGCAATGAACTCATTATTTATTTATATTGGTGTTAAAACTACTGTATTCCAACTTCTCTATGCTTCATACCCCCTAATAGTAGCCATAGATTCATCAAAATAAGCAAACAACACATGAAAAACAGAATCTGTCAAAAACAGAACAGTCTGTAGCAATGTGTAACTTTCGAATACTTCTGAACTCAAAAACTCCTACCAAAATAGGAAGTCCTAGGAAATTTGTCTGTTAATCTACTGCAAAAAGAATCAACTAAAAATCACGTTTCCGTTATTTATTAAAATTATTCTCGTGCGTGCAAAAGTTTCAGTTTTTCAGAGAGATCAAATTAACTATCACCCAAGATGACCCTATAGGTTCTACTTGGCACAAACACTAATTAAAACATAAAACCACATCTAAACAGAAGCTAGATGAATTATTTATAACTAATCACGAGCAAAAAGCAAGGAACAAAAATAAAATTGGGTTGCCTCCCAACAAGCGCTATCGTTTAATGCCCCTAGCTAGGCATAAAAGCGAGAATAAATCTAAGTATTGCCATAATGATAAGGTAAATCACGAAAACTCATCTCATATTATCTAGGTTTAGCAGCAAGTTTTCTTTGTGTCAAGCACAAGTAATCAAAAGGGCTGAATTTAATGGGACAAAAGTCCCCAAGGTCAAGCTCGGGAGGTATGGGTTCCTCCTTTGGCCCCTCATATTGCACAACCAAATCATCATTATAAGCATTCTTTTGGCAAAAAGTCATGAGCCTCTGCTCAAGAGAAAATCCTAACCCACTGTTTTGAATAGCAAAATCATCATTAAGTTCAGAGATTCTATCAACTAGAATATCGGTAGGAACCTTTTTTCTAAGGTTTTCATTATAAGAAACATGATCTGGAGATTGTAAACACATTATGTCTTCTTGATTAAAAAGGATCGCCTCTATGGGAGGACGACCAGCGTCCACCCTATAGTGCGCAAAAATTTCTTTGGCTTCTTTCATTATAAATCTAAACTCATGTGCCAAAAACATAGTAGCTGAACATTTAACAGAGAATGCTCAATATTGGAAAATTCTAGTACAATTCTTTGTATGAAAGGATGCATATGCATAAACTGTCTTTGAAGTTCCACTATAAGCAAGGATATAGCATCCGCAAGACTACTAGTTCTATGAAGAATAGATCCACCCATAGTGGGCAAAGCACCGGCACAAGTAAAGAAATCTTGAATAACCCCTTTTCCAATAATATTACCACTACCGATTCAAAACTTTTAGTGTGTAAGATGGTGGGTTCTTCAACAGGATCATCAAAACCATCAAAATTTCCCATGTTATTACTGTTGTCCTTATCAACGATAACCTCCCCAGTTTCAGAAATAGCGGCAGCAAACACGAGGAGCAAGTGAAAAAGAGGCGAACGAGAAAGAGAGGGCGAATAAAACGACAAGGGTGAAGTGGGGGAGAGGAAAACGCGAGGCAAATGGAAAATAATGCAATGCGAGGGAGAAGAGTTTGTGATGGGTACTTGGTATGTCTTGACTTGTGCGTAGACCTCCCCGGCAACGGCGCCAGAAATCCTTCTTGCTACCTCTTGATGGAGCCATCTAGCTAATAACTATGGACCCGAAGGTCTATGGTAAACTACTCACACTTCATCGGAGAGGCTTTGGCATTGATGTAGAAGCTCTCCGTGATCGATTCCCCCTCCGGCGGAGCACCAGAAAAAGCTCCAAGATGGGATGTCACGGGTACAGAAGGTTGTGGCGGTGGAAATAGTGTTTCGTGGTGCTCCTAGATGTTTTCAGAGTATGCAAGTATATATAGGCGAAGGAAGTCAGTCAGGGGAGCCACGAGGGGCCCATGAGGGTGCCTCCCTGCTTCGTGGCTTCCTCGTTTGCTTCTTGACGTCCACTCCAAGTCTCCTAGATTGCGTTTGTTCCAAAAATAACTCTCCCGAAGGTTTCATTCCGTTTGGACTCCATTTGATATTCCTTTTCTGCAAAACACTGAAATAGGCAAAAAAACTGCAATTTGGGCTAGGGCTCCGGTTAATAGGTTAGTCCCAAAAATGATATAAAAGTGTATAGTAAAGCCCATAAACATCCAAAACAGGTAATATAATAGCATGGAACAATCAAAAATTATAGATATGTTGGAGACGTATCATCAATCTACACATGAAATTCTAATAGTGTAGCAGCGGAAAGTAAAACATTGCATATGAAGGTAAAGGGAAGGGTTTGGAGAAGGCAAATTCAATGTAGACACGGAGATTTTTGGCGTGGTTCCAATAGGTGGTGCTATCGTACGTCCACGTTGATGGAGACTTCAACCCATGAAGGGTAACGACTGCGCGAGTCCACGGAGGGCTCCACCCACGAAGGGTCCACGAAGAAGCAACCTTGTCTATCCCACCATGTCCATTGCCCACTAAGGACTTGCCTCACTTGGGTAAATCTTCATGAAGTAGGCGATCTTCTTGCCCTTACAAACTCCTTGGTTCAACTCCACAAACTTGTCGAAGGCTCCCAAGTGACACCTAACCAATCTAGGAGACACCACTCTCCAAAAGGTAATAGATGGTGTGTTTATGATGAACTCCTTGCTCTTGTGCTTCAATTGATAGTCTCCCCAACACTGAAATGTATCTCATAGATTTTGCTATTGTGGAAAGATGATTTGAGTGGAAAGCAACTTGGGGAAGGCTAGAGATCAAGATTCTAGTGGTAGGATTGGAATGTCTTGGTCTCAACGCATGAGTAGGTGGTTCTCTCTTAGAAAATGAGTAGTTGAAGTGTAGGCGCGTTCTGATGGCTCTCTCAAAAATGAAGATGGGGGTGGAGGGGTATATATAGCCTCCACACAAAATCCAACCCCTACACACATTTGACCCAACATAGTCAGACCGAATAGAAGAACTCGGTGAGACCGATTCAATTCAAAATGTGAACGTTAGGAATCTCGGTGGGACCGACATGGTCAACTCGGTGGAACTGACATGATCAACTCGGTGGGACCAATGTGCTAGGGCTAGGGCAAAACCTCATCTCAGTGAGACCGATCGCATGAACTCGGTGAGACCGAATTTAGCAATGAGCAAAATGAGACTTGTATAAGAAAAATCGGTGGGACCGATTGCTCGTTTCGGTGGGACTGAAACGTTATGAAGGGAAATAGAGAGTTTGCAATGTGAACTCGGTGGGACCGATCGCTCATTTTGGTGACACCAAGATATTACGAAGGGAAACATAGAGTTTGCAATGCCATCTCGGTGAGACCAAGAGTCGTATCGGCGAGACCAAATTGATTAGGGTTTCTGGCAGTGGCTTTGTCAAATGAACTCGGTGGCACCGGATAGGTAAAATTGGTGGGCCAAAGTTTACTTTAGGTTTTGGACATATGTGGAATGAGAAAGTGGCTGAGGGTTTTTGAGCAGTATCACTAAGCATTTTGAGCAAGTAGAATATTAAGAAACACCTCATCCCCTTTTAATAGTATTGGCTTTCCTATGGACTCAATGTGATCTTGGATCACTAAAAGGAAAATGAAGAGTCTTGAGCCTGTGCCAATCTTTGTCCTTAGCATTTTGAGGGCTCCACATCTCTAGTCAATGCCATGCCAATCACTGAACTTTCTAAAATATTTAACTTGAGTGGTCATTAGTTCAATGAGCTATATGTTGTTATGAATTACCAAAACCACCCAGGGATTAGTTTCACTTTCACACTTCCTTTTGGATGGTGGCGGTAGCCTCAACCTAATCTATGCTGATAAGATAAGGAAAACGGGCATTGATCCGTTAAGGATCAAACCCAACTCTACCACTTTCAAGGGTTTTATACCCGGCGTCGAAGCACGCTGCTCAGGCACGATTACATTGGAAGTAATCTTCAGCTCTCCCGGTAACTTCCAAAGTGAAGATTTGTTCTTCGACATTGTCCCCTTCCATAGCGGCTACCATGCACTTCTCGGGCGAACTGCATTCACTCGCTTTAATGAGGTCCCACACTATGCATATTTAAAGCTAAAGATGCTAGGACCAAATGGCATTATCACAGTAAATGGTAACACCGAACGCTCACTCTGGACAGAGAACATACCATGACTTTCGTGGGCGAGATCTAGGTGTCCGAGGAAGAAGCTTGCACTACGCCAGGAAAGGGTACACCTAGCTCCTCCAAGCGCATCCAGGGCATCAACCCCATTCTCGGACAAGCCAACGCTGACCCTAAATAGGGCTACACGCTCCTTGCTCCTCCCCTTATCATCGAAGGCTACGTACCTAGAGTACACAACTTTGCACTAAAACATCCATGGGCGGTCGAGGAGCCTAACACACCGGGTGCACCGCTTGGCTCAACCAGGCAACACCACCGAAAGACTTGCACACCTGCAAGGCACTAGCAAAGGCCTAATAAGAGCATCATGACCATATGGCTTAAACCATCACGCCGCGGCTGCCACCTCTTCAAAGGATCTGATCCTTAAATGCATCAAGCAAAGGATACGTGAGTTAGCTGGCAAGGCACATTAACCTAAGCTTAGACAAGGACATGCTGGTAAATAGTATGGAAGCAGAGACGTGCAGGGAATGACTAGGGCTATAAAACCCGACTTTGATGGCCCTGTTTACATTGGTACATTGAGGTGCTATACAAACGGTTTTTAACCCCTTTCCGCGACGGTGTCTCGAACCATTGCCAAGTGAGTGACTGTGATATGGGGGGGGGGGTCCTTCCCACACGATCCAAAAACTATCGGGGATAGGGAGCCTTGATGCATACAGTTGTCCCTACTAAACTATTTCTAATATCTCAAATATTTCAAACACTCCATCCTTGTAACTCATTTGTGCTCCCATTACCATCATAGTCGGTATATGTGGTGCTACATTTACAATGCGTGAACCATCACAAACGTTTCACAATTATAGAAGCAGCAATCACGCACATTTAATTTTCCTTGACTGTATGTGATTTGATGTATGAGCACACAGTTGTCGCTATAAAACTGTATGTGAAGCTTGAATACATCCCACATGATTCATCTGTCGTACCCGCGTCGGATGATCGACCTATCACACGCGTTCTTCTATGACCAAATGTTTGCGATGCGCACAACATCATAAACAGTCCATAAATGCGGAGCATGTGTGACAAGGTGACTATCGCAAACATTTAATAAGAAAGAACTGTGTGTGATGCTGTTGTTAACCGCACACGTTTTTTCTTAGCTGATCATGTGTGCAGTAGAGATTGATCGCACACGTAGTGGGTCCTAGAAATGTGTCTTATCTCCATGTCTATCGTAGATGTTTCGCTTTCGCAAACCGTGTGCAGTATAATCCCTAATTAATCCTTAATTTAAAAATCACATGTTTTGAATTTTAAAGTAGGAAATCACTTATTTCATATCCAACCATGTTTATTACAAATATAGGTTCAACCACGAATGCATAATTCGATGCATAGGTACATATACTGAAGAACTACATAAGCACCAAGTAAAGAATGATGAACCACAATTGTACTAAAGACTGTAAAGAGAGAGGCGAAAGACATTCTGGTTGCTGAAAAGGTGAAGCGGAATGCCCATATTGTGCCTTCCTCCATGCGCAATGCACACATGACTCTAGGCCAACCCCTTTTGATGGTTGTCCATCCATCCTTCACTATCTTTATTAGGACTTCTCAATGCTCACTGTAGTCTGGATGAAATACTTTAACCTTCATTGCGTGTCCACCAATCATGTACTTTGCGAGGTAATCTTGAGTGAACTTCTTCAGGAACCACTGCGAACGAAAAAGATTCAGACATTGTTGTCTAACAACTTGTTGGGGATATAACTACTGAGTGTAAACCGCCCAGGAGGGCCCGGTTCACCCTCAACTATATTGAAGCCCATGAAGACCGAGAAGATGGCGCTTTACTGATAAAGCTTAGAGGCCTAGAGTCCAAAGGCGGATTAGGGCCCATATTGGTAAACCACCATAGTTGCATAACTTGTATTGTAAGTTAGGGAGGCAGAGACCGAGCCGAACACTTGTATGAGCCAGCCTCGGGACTCTGTAAACCGGCCGGGCGTCAACCTGTGTATATATAGGGACGACCCGGTGGCGGTTCAGGGACAAGAAACAACAACTCGAGATTCAGGCAAAGCGTATTCGCTCCCTGGTCATCGAAACCCAATCAATGCTATCACAACTAGACATAGGCTTTTACCTTCATTGTATGGGGCCGAACTAGTATAAAACTCCCGTGTCCTTTGTCCGGTTTAACCCCTTTAAGCTAACCCATCGTGATGGCTCCACGAATAAGTCCTTTGCCGAGGACATCTGACGTGTTAATTTCCCAACAGTTGGCGCCCACTGTGGGGCTATCGCACGATGGTTTCGAGTTCTTGAAGGGCAGCTTTGAAGGACTCAAAGGGTACGCGGTTGGCTAGATGACCAAGAGTTGTTGCGGCAAGCTCTACATTGATGACGCAGGATGGGGCCCCGAGGACGGCTCAATCGAGTACGGGTACCGGATCCCCTTTGGCAGAATTCATGTTTTCATCGGCAAGATCGGCGAACCGGGCCCTGAGCCGGACACCTCCACCGACCTCGTTGAAATGGCTCAGCATGCGAGTCCTGCTCGGGTTCAGCCTACCAAAAAGCGTGCGTTCATAGGATTCATCCATGGTGCGGTATCTGAACCGGTGTCCGGTGGTGAGACGGCCATCTACTCGGATGGCGAGTCGTCCATTGGAGAAACCGAATTGCTGTACCAATTGCAAGACGACTGGATTGGGAGCTATTCCGATGGCAACAGTATTTCGGACCCCTTTGAACCACCGAATCGGGTTGCAGTTTTCATGGCCAGAACACAGCCCACGTTGCAGTATTCATCCACAGCAACAATTACGTCCAGATCAGCAGCCGCGGCAGGAGGCCCTGCGCGCCGACCGGCTCAAGTTCTTTTCGGTTTGTTAGATGCCTGGGCGACCTTATTAACCACGGCAGTCACTCCAGAGACGCAGGATCGGCATAATGCGGAGGTTGCCAAGTTAAAAGACCAGATAACACAGGCCAAGGAGGACCTGGCAGCTGAGGAAGCCAGGATGGTTGAAGAGTGGGCCACTTTAGATGCCCAATCACAGCAGATCCAGGCGCAGAATTACCAGCTTATGTTGGATCAGAACGCGTCAAATGAAGTGCTGCGAAGGAAGTACCGATCTCGTCTGCCGCCGGTCTACGAAGGACCGAATCTCTTCAATATGCCGGGGCTGGGCCGAGTAATCCGACAACCGTAAACCGGACCATGGCAGCTGGGGCAGCTCCGGATCAACCACGGGTAACAGACCCACCTCGACGAACGGATAACCTGCCGCAATATGTATCAACATCACCATGTCATTTTTCTAGCCCTTTGGATAACATGATTGCGGCGGCATCTCGCCTGGCAGCTATTCCAATGGAGGGCGATTCACTGGCGGCGGTTGAGACGCGGCGGGCTAGGGATCTTCTTCAAACCGCTGTTGTGCAGCAGCAGGCTTATTCATACAGCCGAGACATGATTCACTCGACCCCCCATCCAAGCAAAAGTTATAGCAGGCACATAGATGAACCAGAGGTGTCTAGCAGTGCGCGGCGCCGTAATGCCCCTCAAGGGCCCAATCCGGCGCGCGGTGAGGCAAATGCTCAGGACGTGGTGGATAAAGGTAGAGCATGAAGGGAGGCCGCTTTAGTAGCACAATACGTGAGTCATCATCAACCTGCCCCGGTTCAACCAGCGGCATCAGTAGACGGAGGCACCGGGCTGGCCTTCAGCTCCTGGGGAGTACCGTGTCTCATTCTGGCTCTCCGTAATGTGCGACTGCCCAAGGGTTTCAAGGGTCCACGTAAGGTGCCTAATTACACCGCCGATCAACCTCCTGAGGCGTGGGTGGAAAGTTATGAGATGGCGATGGAGATGCTAGATGTGGATGAAGCAGTGTGTGCGAAATACTTTACCATGATGTTGGAAGGGACAACTCGCACTTGGTTGAAAAACCTGCCCGCCAACTCCATCGAGTCATGGGACCAATTGAAGGCCCAGTTTATAGCAAACTTCAAGGATACATGCAAACAACCTATGTCCATTGTGGATCTGGATGCCTGTGTTCAAGGAGAGAACGAGTCAACAACTCATTGGGTGCCCCGGGTTTCAGAAGTCTTGCATTCGTCAAACCGGATTAATGCTGGCCAAGCAATCATCACATTGGAGCGTAATTGCCGGTTTAATTCACTGAAGATGAAGTTGGGACGGCTCAAGCGCCATTGCAATGACATGGGAACCCTTATGGGAGCTTTGGTTAAATATGCCGATTCTGATAATACCAAGGATCCCGATTCTGATGAGGAGAAACCGGAGAAGGGAAGGAAGAACGGCGGTGGAAAGGGACAGCAGCACAACTAAGGGAGCCATGGGAATAATGGTAAGCGCAAAGCAAATAATTCAGATTTTGTGGCTAACACCAATATGCAGCGTCATAAAGGTAAACCGTCCCAGCGTGGTGGAGGTATGAATCTGGAGCGTCTGTTAAACTAGCCCTGCCCAAAGCACGGGACCAAGGAGGTTCTAGCAACACATCTTTGGAAGGATTGTTTCATTATGAAGGAGTTCAAAAACTCTGATCTCTTCCGGTATGATCAGGGTCCGTCGGGCGGTTCAGGTCTAGGTTTTCATGGTGGCGGCGGTTCAAACTCTGGATTTCAAAATAATCAGGGCAGCCAGAATAACCAAGGTGACAATAACCAACAGAATAATCAGGGGAATCAGCAGCAATCAGGTTATCAGAGTCACCCAAAGCAGTTTAATGGGGGGCAGTATCATGTGTTCACTACTAACTTGTGCAAGCGCGATCAGAAGCTTCACAAGAGGGCAGTTAATGCTGCTGAACCGGTAGTGCCACGTTACTTGCGGTGGTCTGAGTAGCCCATTGTGTGGAACAGAGAGGATCATCCGCCCCGGGTTGATAATCCGGGTCATCTGGCTTTAGTGGTGGCACCTCAGGTGGGAGGTTATAAATTTACCAAGGTGCTGATGGATGTAGGGAGCAGTATCAACATCCTGTATTACGAAACCTTCCGTCGCTTGGGGTTGACAGACAAGAGTCTTAAACCGTCGAACACTGTTTTTCATGGTGTAGTACCTGGTAAATTGGCATATCCTGTTGGCAAGATAGCTTTGGAGGTTGTGTTATGTGATGAGCATGATTCCAGGTCTGAAACATTGACCTTTGAAGTAGTGAAAATCCAGAGCCCATAGCATGCACTGTTTGGACGGCCGGCTTACGTGAAGTTCATGGCGAGGCCTTGCTATATTTATTTACAGCTCAAAATGCCGGGTCATAAGGGGACCATCACAGTCCACGAAAGTCGTAAGATCGCTTTGGATTGCGAGGAGGGTGATGCGGCCTATGCTGAGTCGGTTTGTGCTACAGAGGAGCTAAAGTTCTATAAAGACAATGTCGATCCGGTAGACATGACCCCTCTGAAGAAGCCCACCACTGAGCATGACCCGACCCTGAAGTTCAAACCGGCTGATGAGACTAAACTTGTTGATTTTTTTCCTGGCGATTCATCCAAATAGTTTAGCATCAGCACCAATCTGGATCCGAAATAGG
Source organism: Triticum aestivum (assembly GCF_018294505.1). NCBI lineage: Eukaryota > Viridiplantae > Streptophyta > Magnoliopsida > Poales > Poaceae > Triticum > Triticum aestivum. The sequence continues at coordinate 662,086,588 of NC_057798.1, read as the reverse complement.
AAAGTGCGCTCATCGAGTTCATCCGTGAGAACCGGGAAATTTTTGCATGGAAGCCTTCTGACATGCCAGGTGTACCGAGGGAACTCGCTGAGCACACTCTCAATATTGATCCCAAGTTTAAACCGGTCAAGCAGTTTCTTCGCTGCTTTAACGAGGAAAGATGCAAGGCCATCGGTGAGGAGGTAGCCCGGCTGTTGGCTGCTGGATTTATCATCGAAGTGTTTCACCCTGAGTGTTTGGCTAATTCGGTGCTAGTCCTTAAGAAAAACGGCACTTGGCGCATGTGTGTGGACTACACAGATTTGAACAAGGCTTGTCCAGGAGATCCATTTGCTCTCCCGCGTATTGATCAGATCATTGATGCGACGACGGGTTGAGTTTCTTGGATGCTTATTCAGGTTATCATCAGATCAAAATGGTAGTTAAGGACCAGGAGAAGACAGCCTTCATCACTCCCTTTGGAGCCTTCTGCTATGTTTGTATGCCCTTTGGGCTCAAGAGTGCTCAGGCAACTTATCAGCACTGTGTGCAGAATTGTCTTCACACTCAGATTGGGGGCAATGTTCATGCATATGTAGATGACATTGTAGTAAAATCCAGGAAGAAGGAGACATTGATAGATGATCTCAAGGAGACCTTTGACAATCTTCGGGTTTATAAAATGATGCTTAATCCGAACAAGTGTGTTTTTGGTGTTCCGGCAAGCAAGCTTTTAGGTTTTCTGGTGTCTAACAGAGGCATTGAAGGTAATCCGGAAAAGATCAAGGCAATTACATCTTTGGCTAAAAAGGCATGTATTAATGATGTTCAGCGTCTGGCAGGTCGAATTGCAGCCCTAAGCCGGCTTATTAGCCGCTTGGGAGAGAAGGCGATCCCTCTCTATCATATGTTGAAGAAAACATACACTTTTGTCTGGAGTGATGCGGCTGATGCGACGTTTGAGGACTTGAAGCGGCAGTTGGCTGAACCACCGGTCCTTGCTGCTCCGGTTGACAAGGAGCCCTTGTTATTGTACGTGGCTGCTAATGCCCACTCTATCAGTGTGGCAATTGTGGTTGAGCGCAAGGAGGCTGGGAAGGAATATCCGGTTCAACGGTCGATTTACTATATCAGTGAGGTGCTCATTGAGTCGAAGCAATGATATCCGCATTGGCAGAAGCTGGTATATGGGGTTTTTATGGCGAGTCGGAAGATCAAGCAGTACTTTCTAGGCCATCCCATCACATTGGTCAGTTCTGCTCCTTTGGGCGATATAATTCAGAACCGGGAAGTAACTGGCCGGGTTGCAAAGTGGGCAATTGAGCTTGGTCCACATGGTTTGAAGTATATGCCTCAGACAGCCATCAAATCTCAGGCGCTTGTTGACTTCATCAATGAGTGGACCGAGTTACAGGCACCAGAGGACAAACCGGATAACACATACTGGACTATTCACTTTGATGGATCCAGGCAATTGGAGGGCTTGGGGGCTGGAGTTGTCCTTACTTCCCTTCGAGGTGGTAAAATTTGTTATGTTCTCCGCTTAATGTTTCCTTGTACTAACAATGCAGCTGAGTACGAGGCGTTACTCCACGGTCTCCATGTGGCCAAGGAAATGAATTTAAGACGTGTACGATGCTTTGGGGACTCTGATCTGGTGGCCCAGCAAGTTTCTGGCACTTGGGATTCTAAGGATCCACTCATGGCGGCTTACAGATGCGAGGCGGATATTGTGGCGGGTCACTTCAAAGGTTATCAGGTTGAGCACATTGATCGGCGCAAAAATGAAGCAGCAGATGCTTTAAGCTGGCTGGGATCTCAGCGTAAACCAGTACCACCAAATACCTTTTTAGATATATTGCATAACCCGTCTGTTAAGTTGCCTACAGAGGAGAATTTAGCTGTTCCTGACTCGGAGGCCCAATTGGTAGCCGATTTACATGTAATTCCGGATTGGACGGTTCCATATTTGGCGTATATGAACCGGGGTGAGCTCCCAGATGATGAAGTTCTAGCCAGACAGATAGTCCGGCGATCAAAGTCCATGGTTATTCACAATGGCGAGTTACACCACTGCAGCATTTCAGGCATTTTCCAGCGTTGTGTTTCTCCTGAAGAAGACCAAGAGATTCTACGTGAGATCCATGAAGGGGATTGTGGTCATCATGCCGGTTCAAAGTCCCTAGTGGCTAAAGCTTTTCGTCATGGGTTCTATTGGTTGACAGCTCATGCTGATGCTGAGGATCTGGTAAAGCGGTGTGACGCTTGTCAGAAGTTTTCACGCCGAGCTCATGTCCCGGCTCAAGAGCTATGGATGATTCCCATCACTTGGCTGTTTGCTACTTGGGGGCTTGATATGGTGGGACCTTTTAAGCAATCCAAGGATAAGAAGACCCACCTATTGGTGGCGGTTGACAAGTTCACTAAATGGGTGGAAGGGGAGCCCGTAAGCAAGTGTGACGCAGCTATGGCGGTTCAATTTATCAAAAAGATCATCTTCCGCTTTGGATTTCCACACAACATCATCACGGATAATGGCACAAACCTTTCTAAAGGTGAGATGGAGGACTTCTGTCAGAGAGAACACATCCGGCTTGATATCGCATCTATGGCTCACCCCCAGTCTAATGGTCAAGCTGAGCGAGCTAATTAAGAAATCTTGAAGGGGATCAAGCCCCGGCTCATGGTTCCTTTAAAGCGGACGCTGGGTTGTTGGGTGGAAGAATTACCTTCTGTGTTATGGAGCATTAACACCACCCCCAACAGATCAACGGGTTACACACCTTTCTTCATGGTTTACGGGGCAGAGGTGGTCCTCCCAAGTGATATTCGTCATGATTCGCGCCGGGTTGCTAATTATGTTGAAGCAGACAATGAGCAAGCATGCCAGGAGGCGTTGGACCTGTTAGATGAGAAGCGGGACATGGCTTCGGCTCGTTCGGCGGTTTATCAGCAAGACCTGCAGCATTATCACAGCCGCCGAGTTAAAACAAGAACCTTTCAAGAAGGCGACTTAGTGCTCCGGCTCATCCAGGATCAGACCGATATGCACAAGTTATCCCCATGCTGGGAATGGCCCTTTGTGGTCAGCAAGAATCTGCACAACGGATCATACTACCTCATTGATGTTCGAGACAATTCATGCAGTTCTGAGGAGGAGACCCGACAGCCGTGGAACATAGCTCTCCTTCGGCCTTACTACACTTGAGCCATAGGCTTCTCTTATGTACATATTTTGACAATGTATATATTATGATCAATATAATAAACCGACATCCTTGCTATAAGCAGGGCCTCTGCCGTTTTCCTCGAATATCTTTTGGTTACATGGGGGCTTCAGCTGACAAAGTGGAGTACTACCTGTTAAACCGGCTATCATGCCACAATAAAGCTTGGGAGCTTCACACCCAAGGGGCCAAAGAGAGTCTGGATGCTATGCACAGCTCAAATATAGGTACCCATTGAGCACAGCTCACAAAATTACTTGGGGGCTCTTTGTGCACTGCAACAAAGAATTTGAAAGGACCCTTGTAATATGCTATCAAGCACGGGTTGGAAGCCTGGTGTATTCACCTAAAACCCCGGGTTAACCTGCCTTCATCAAGTAAGCCACTCCTATCCAGGTAATCCTGGCATGACCCACCAAACGTTTTACAAGTCAATCTCATATAAGACCCTGAACTTGTCGAAGTTAATATGAAGATTGGTTAGTTGGAGGTCCATCTTAAAAGGCTTTGCGAAATGGTCTAATTCAGCGGCCTGACAGCCCATGAAAAGCCTCGAATTTGGGCCTGGCAGCCCTTGAAAAGCCTCACTACATGGTTTTTATTTGCTTTTTGCCAACTTTTTACCCTTTGATAAAGTTTATGTTGAACCGGCGTCTATTGACCCGGTATGGCTTTTTAGTCATCATAATAACCCGGTGTTTGTTAACCCGGCTTGGCTTTCAGCTACAAGTTGTCAGACCATATTTATTATCAAACCGGTGTTTAATAACCCGGACTGGCTTTGACTACATGTCGCCAGCATGATCATCCAGTGTTTATCACAACCCGGTATGGCTTATCATATACACCAGCACTGCATGGTGAGAGTTATCAATACTCCAGATTTGGGTTCTCACCCTTACTACAATCCAAGTTGGTAAACCAACTAAGTGATTTAATATCACAGGTATGATTTATTTCATGTTTTAATTCAGCTTTGGTAATTAACCGGGCTTTGTATTGGGCATTGTGACCCATCTGGCGGTAAACCGCCCGGTCAATTCTTTTTATGCAGACATCAGGATCGCATGAAATTATCAAAGTGTATAATCAAACACAACAAATATCATGGCGGATCAAACAAAGTCTTGTATCAGTGCGCAGATCAAAGTATTTTAACTAGCCTATTACAAGGCGCTTTGAGGCCCAAAATAATGATTGTTCTTACACAGAACAAAGTCTGTGAAAATAACCCGGTTGCCGGATTCAGACTCATCGCTAGGTTGACGTGAGGTTGATGGATCCTCAGGCGTCGGTTCAACCTCCTCCTCCCCACCCAATGGCTGGAAGTCAGCGGTGGTCCACTCAATCCGGGTTAAAGCTTGAAAGACAGCCTCTTCACTTATAAGATTCGACGGTTCAACATCAGGGGCATAAGTGTGCTTACGAATTGGCGGAATAAGATTCTGCACTTCTTTCACAGCAGTGTCAACTCGATGGTTGTTGGCATCATAGAAGGACCGATGAGCAGTGAAGTTCACCTCTTCAGCCAATTGACTTGCTACTGGACGCATCTCCTTGGTCGGGGCTTTGAGGGCTTCATTATCAAATGCTAATACGTTTTCTTGTTCATCCGGATAGCCCTTGGCAATATCAACTGGATCCAGGTCAGCTATCCATGATTTGGCACGAGTCAGTGCTAACAAAGCACCAGCCCTGGCAGCAGATCGCCAGTGATAACAACATCATCATCACCACCTTTTGATAGGCTTGGTGGATTGACAGTATCCCTGGCCGGGCTTGGCACATCTTCGTCCTTGGCTAGGCTTGGAGGATCAGCATGAGGACTAGCCGGATTGACTTCTGGCGGATCAGCATAGGTATCCTGACCTTGGGGTACAGGATCATCACTGGCAATGTCAGCATCTCTATCAACGCCTTCTGAAGTCCTGTCTGGGTCAACCTCCTCAGTGGGGATATTGGTTTTTGCTTTCTTGCTCAGTCGAGCTTTGGCACTGTAATATTAAAACAAAGGTCAGTTGGTAAACCGGCCCAAGATAACAAAGCTAAAGCCAGTATACTTACCCAGGGATAGTCTTGAGGGGAGGCATTTGGGTGGTTGATGAATCGCCAGATGAAGAATTAGAAGTCACCTGATAATTTGAATCAGACGGATTAAGGGCGTATCGGAAGCAACCCTTCAAGGGATAAGGTTTATTAAAAGAACAAGAGACCTCTGGATGACGCTTCCAGTTTGGGGCGTCTGGCAAACCGGAGGAAGTGACTTGCTAGCCACTGTGCCGGGTTGTGTGACGACCTTCATGTTGCTGTGTCTTCAAAGAAAATTGCAGATCCAAATGAGCAAGAGGGTGAGAGTATTTTACTTTCCGAACTGCACGACGAAATTTTTGAACCGGCACATGATCTGAATCGGAGGAAAGAGAGATTACCTCTACATGGTCCGCATGACTGGCCTACGCATCATCCTAGGAATAGTCATTGTCAATAAGGTGTATGAAAAATGAACCAAGGGAGTCAAGTTCTTCCTCTTGATCCAACTCATCAACGTCTTCGGGCGGATCAGAGGATTTGGCGGTTTTCTTCTTGGCTGCTTTCTTTGTGACTTTGCTTTTTGCACGAGGAGCCCTCACCGGTTTGTCTGAAGCTTTCCTCTTCCAGAAAGGATCTCTGGTGTGTACAAATAAACAAAAGGTTGTCAGGAAAAAGTTAAAGAGTCAACGGATTACAAAAACAGAAGGATAAATTCTTATGCCTGGCGATTTGTTGGAGGTGTAAAAGGGAGCCAATCCGGTTTTGCTGCATTCAGCGATTGGTTCATCCAGCATCTTCTTCACGGACTCAGTGACTTAATCATCCGTCATTTCTATCTCATGATACCGTTGAGGGTCTTTGATGTTCCCGGTATACTCATGCATCAAACTGGTGCGGCGGCTTAAGGGCAGGATACCCCATGAAACCCAGCAACGAACAAGGTCAATGCCGGTTAAGCCATTTGCTAGAAAAGCCCAGAGCTTAGCAAGTTGAGGTGCATAAGCTTGTCGTTCTTTGGCTTTGAGCCGCGGTGGCAGTGGATGGCTATTGCTGAGCCGGTGAGCACGGTAACCCGGCAGAGGGTTTTCATCAGCAGGCGCGGTGTTCTGACAGTAAAACCATGTTTGATTCCAGTCTTTCAGATGGCTGTGATGTTTGGCATGAGGGAAATTGATTTCCTTCCTCTTCTGAATTGACACTCCACCAAGTTCGGTATTGGGGCCGTAAGAGAATTCGGTTCAACGGTTTAAGTGGAAAAAGTCTCGGAAGAGCTCAACAGTTGGTTCTTCTTGAACGTAAACTTCGCAGAACACTTGAAAATTGCATATGTTGGACATAGAGTTTGGTCCAATGTCTTAAGGATGGAGTTGGAATCTAGCAAGCACATCCTGGAAAAACTTTGAACCGGGCGGGCTAAAACCCCCGTCTAGATGCTGCATGAACACAATCACTTCTCCGTCTTGAGGTACTGGAGGGCACTCAGGGCCAGGAACTCGCCAATGAAGGACATCTTTATTGGCCAAAGAGCTAGTTAAAACATATGCATTAAGCTGCATTTCTATGATCCGGGAAGGTACCCAGTTGCAAGCGGCGAATTGCTTGGTCATTTTGGAAGAGAAACTGAAAAAGAAGTGCGAAGGCCGGTTTACGATTCAAGGTTGATGTGCACAAACCGATGTTAAACCGGGGAATTTAATCAAGGTATATATACATGTTAAACAGGCTATTGCTACTCTTGTCTGGATGGCTGTTTAAGTGAGGGCTAATGGTACCAGGCGGATTATGATTTTCTACAAGTTAAACCGCCTATGGGGGAAGCAGCAGAGCTGAAATTCACTAAGTGTTGCAGAAACAAGTTTCACAAATTGGTGATATAATTTTGGATCTACCATGGTTCAGTAAAGGAAATTTTCTGAGTCCTACAATGGTGTTAAGAAGAACAGAGAAGGTCGAGATGGGATTTATCCAGGAACAACAAGATGTTGTAGTATGGCAGATTAAAGCTATGGATCTAGCCGCTAAAGGAGGCTGTCAGGCCTAGCGAGATTCAGTAAGATGCTAAGGGAAAAAAGATAAGTGATGATGAACATCGATGCACACGGATGAACACGAAGCCCTAATGGAGATCTAGGGTTAAAGGAAGAAAGCTAACTGGATTCTCAGGAGCAGCAGAGGAGATCTCTGGAGCGTTCAGGTTGATGCAGCGGCCTGAGATGACGCAGAGCTTCGAGGTCGACGGCGGCGGCGATGTTTGAGTTCTTCGGGTGGCGTGGAGGAATACGAGGTGAAGAGGCAAGGGGAGAAAATGGAAGGACCCCCGGTCTTATTTATAAGGGGCAAGGAGATAAGCGGCGGGCGTGACAATTGAGGAGCCTGAAGCGGCAAGGGACGCAGCTGTCACCTCGATTTTTGGGAATTAATTAAATGAAGGGAATCTTTTTTATCTTTTTATACAAAGATGACGTCATGATGATTCACTGCAATACTCAGAAGATGATGTCATGGCGGTTTAACAAAGTTTACAGGAGAAGACATCATGGCGGTTTACGAGAAATGTAAGAAGATGTTCACGGAATTTTTCTAAAGTATTGAAGATTGACATGAACTGGTTCAAATCAACCTGGGGCCTAATGTTGGGGATATAACTACTGAGTGTAAACCGCCAGGAGGGTCCTATTCACCCTCAAGTATATTGAAGCCCATGAAGACCAAGAAGATGGCGCTTTACTGATAAAGCTTAGATGCTCAGAGTCCAAAGGCGGATTAGGGCCCATATTGGTAAACCGCCATAGTTGTATAACTTGTATTGTAAGTTAGGGAGGCAGAGACCAAGCCGGACACTTGTATGAGCCGGCCTCGGGACTCTATAAACCGGGCGGGCGTCAACCTGTGTATATAAAGGGACGACCCGGTGGCAGTTCAGGGACAAGAAACAGCAACTCGAGATTCATGCAAAGCGTATTCGCTCCCTGTTCATCGAAACCCAATTAATTCCATCACAACTAGACATAGGATTTTACCTTCATTGTAAGGGGCTGAACTAGTATAAAACTCCCGTGTCCTTTGTCCGGTTTAACCCCTTTAAGCTAACCCGTTGCGATGGCTCCACGACTAAGTCCTTTCACAAGGATATCTGACGTGTTAATTCCATGACACAACTCATTATGGGCAGTAAAAAGAGAAGCCTGCAGAGTTTCTAGTTACCATCCTACAGCTCACTTTTGTGTTGGATGGAGCATAAACAAATAATTTGCTTGCCACCATTCGTATCGTTTTGCTAAAAATCCTTATCAATTTCCTCACTTGATGCTTGTTCATGAATATCTCATTGCCCCATATGCAAAAAGGGTCGATGTGTGGATCCTTGCCAAGGGCATATGTACCTACAAGCAACAAGTCAGTATTAGAAGCTAACAATTGTCCAGGCCTGGGTCTATATGTACTACATCATGGAACAACGGAGGGATTACAAGCCGAGGGGTGAAACCAACCTCGGCAGAAAATGGTGGCCACTCCCATTATTGTCCTGCATAAGTAGTGGAAAGGCATGATAAGTACAACAACCTTAACATCAAATAGATATAGAAAAGGTAAACAACATCATCTCCAACTGATAGCTTGAATGTGTTGGTTTCAGCATGTTGTTAAAGCAGATATAAAATGGAAGGCAATGTTACTGACAACAGGGTTAACAGCCATCAAATATTGCAATTCATACCAGTATTGTTGAACATGAATAGAACGTAGGTAATGCTTAAACATGACACTGGATAAATGTGTAAAACTGAAATAAAGGGCATTGTTAACTACACCATGCATAACTGGAACCAAATATAGCCGTTCAATCTGGTATTGATGCAGTCGAGCGGCACAGTTTCGACTTGCACATAATGAACATCACATTGTGAATTACTGAAATAAACAAGGCATAAATGATTAGTATAAAAAATAAATATAGCCATTCAAAACTGGACAGAGTCTCACTGCAACCACCCCAACAAGCAAATACAGGTAAATAGGGCATATGCTTGAAAACTGGACAAATGCTCACTGCAACCAACCTAACAAGCAAATACAGATAAACAAGGCATCTACTTTAAAACTGGACAAATGCTTAGTGCAACCAACCTAACAACCAAATACAGATAAACAAGGCATCTCCTTGATAACTGGACAATTGCTCACTACAACCAACCTAAGAACCAAATACATATAAACAAGGCATCTACTCAATAACTGAAAAAATGCTCACTTCAACCAACCTAACAACCAAATACAGATAAACAAGGCATCTCCTCAATATAAACAACCAAATATAGCCATTCGTGAAACTGAAGTGGACAATTCATACTTAAACATCACATAGCCCTATTAAACAATACATTTTTTGCATAACTAAAATAATTAAACACAACACAGTTAAAACACTGCACGACAAATGCTACTACAACAAAGGGTACGGGTTGGCAAACTAGAAAAGGTAAGATTTGCTAATAGGATGTTGCCTCACATGTCATGGACGGGATCCTTCCGGTTAGAAGAGCCCGAACCCATGGTGCACTCTCTGATGTCACAGATGGGTTGTTTCAGCTTGGAAGAACCTTTATGGGTACCCTCCTCGTGGTCGTAGTCGATGAGATCTGACTTGGCAATTGAGGATCCCAAGCCACCGCCATAGAACATGTCTTTTAGAAATGACAAAATGGGCTCAATGGTGTACAAGGATCGCAAATCCTTGAGCGTGTGGCGGAGAAAATTAGTGGCGGGCCGTCGAAGAGATCGACGACAGTTGAACCAGAGGGGTTGCGGATGGACCACTTAACCTGTGACATGGCCCGCGTGAAGCCGTCGTTGTCGACGAGCTTGATGTCGTAGCCAGCTTTCACGAGATACAGTAATACGCTATCATGATGTCTACTACACAACCTTCTTCTTGTAGAGGTTGTTGGGCCTCCAAGTGCAGAGGTTTGTAGGACAGTAGCAAATTTCCCTCAAATGGATAACCTAAGGTTTATCAATCCGTGGGAGGCGTAGGATGAAAATGGTCTCTCTAAAACAACCATGCAACCAAATAGCAAAGAGTCTCTTGTGTCCCCAACACACCCAATACAATGGTAAATTGTATAGGTGAACTAGTTCGGCGAAGAGATGGTGATACAAGTGCAATATGGATGGTAGATATAGGATTTTGTAATATGAAAATATAAAAACAGAAAGGTAGCAAGTAGTAAAAGTGAGCCAAAACGGTATTGCAATGCTTCGACACAAGGCCCAGGGTTCATACTTTCACTAGTGCAAGTTCTCTCAACAATAATCACATAATTAGATCATATAACAATCCCTCAATGTGCAACAATGAGTCACTCCAAAGTCACTAATAGTAGAGAACAAACGAAGAGATTATTGTAGGGTACGAAACCACCTCAAAGTTATTCTTTCTGATCAATCCATTGGGCTATTCCTATAAGTGTCACAAACAGCCCTAGAGTTTGTAGTAAAATAACACCTTAAGACACACATCAACCAAAACCCCAATGTCACCTAGATACTCCAATGTCACCTCAAGTATTCGCGGGTTTGATTATATGATATGCATCACATAATCTCAAATTCATCTATTCAAACTAACACAAAGAACTTCATAGAGTGCCCCAAAGTTTCTACCGGAGAGTGAAGACGAAAATGTGTGCCAACCCCTATGCATAGATTCCCAAGGTCACGGAACCCGCAAGTTGATCACCAAAACATACATCAAGTGAATCAATAGAATACCCCATTGTCACCACGGGTATCCCACACAAGACATACATCAAGTGTTCTCAAATCCTTAAAGACTCAATCTGATAAGATAACTTCAAAGGGAAAACTCAATCCATTACAAGAAGGTAGACGGGGAGAAACATCATAAGATCTAACTATAATAGCAAAACTCACAGTACATCAAGATCGTGCCATATCAAGAACAAGAGAAAGAGAGATCGAACACATATCTACTGGTACATACCCTCAGCCCCGAGGGTGAACTACTCCCTCCTTGTCATGGAGAGCGCCGGGATGATGAAGATGGCCACCGGTGATGATTCCCCCCTCCAGCAGGGTGCCGGAATGGGGTCCCGATTGGTTTTTGGTGGCTACGGAGGCTTGCAGCTGCGGAACTCCTAATCTTCTTTCTATTCTAGAAGTTTGGGGATATATAAGAGGTGTTGGCGTCGGGAACAAGTCAGGAGGTTCCACGAGGAAGCCATGAGGTAGGGTGGCGCGCCCAGGGGGTAGGGCGCACCCTCCACCCTTGTGGTGGCCTCGGGACTCTTCTGGTCCATCTCCGATGCTCAGTGGACTTCTTCTGGTCCAAAAACAATCTACGGAAATTTTCAGGTCAATTGGACTCTGTTTGATATTCCTTTTCTGCGATACTCAAAAACAAGGAAATACAGAAACTAGCACTTGGCTCTAGGTTAATAGGTTAGTCCCAAATCATATAAAATAGCATATAAATGCATATAAAACAATCAAAACCTATAATATAATAGCATGGATCAATAAAAAATTATAGATAATTTGGAGACGTATCAAGCATCCCCAAGCTTAATTCCTGCTCGTCCTCGAGTAGGTAAATGATAAAAATAGAATTTTTGAGGTGGAATGCCACCTAACATATTTATCAATGTAGTCTTTTCGATTGTGGCAAGAATATTCAGATCCATAAGATTCAAAACAAAAGTTTAATATTGTGATAAAAACAATAATACTTCAAGCATACTAACAAGGCAATTATGTCTTCTCAAAATGACATGGCCAAAGAAAGCTTATCCCTACAAAATCATATAGTCTGGCTATGATCCATCTTCGTCACACAAAATATTGAAATCATGCACAACCCCGGTTTCAGCCAAGCAATTGTTTCATACTTTAGTATTCTCAAACTTTTTCAACTTTCACGCAATACATGAGCGTGAGCCATGGACATAGCACTATAGGTGGAATAGAATGGTGGTTGTGGAGAAGACAAAAAGAAGGAGGTAGTCTCACATCAACTAAGCGTATCAACGGGCTATGGAGATACCCATTGTCGGTGTCAAAACCGGCGGATCTCGGGTAGGGGGTCCCGAACTGTGCGTCTAGGTGGATGGTTACAGGAGACAAGGGACACGATGTTTTTACCCAGGTTCGGGCCCTCTCGATGGAGGTAAAACCCTACTCCTGCTTGATTAATATTGATGGTATGGGTAGTACAACAGTTGATATACCACGAGATCAGAGAGGCTAAACCCTAGAAGCTAGCCTATGGTATGATTGTTGTTCGTCCTATGGACTAAACCTCTCCGGTTTATATAGACACTGGAGAGGGCTAGGGTTACACAGAGTCGGTTACAATGGGAGGAGATCTACATATCGTATCGCCAAGCTTGCCTTCCATGCCAAGGAAAGTCTTATCCGGACACGGGACGAAGTCTTCAATCTTGTATCTTCATAGTCCGGGAGTCCGACCAAAGGTCATAGTCCGGCCATCCGGATAGCCCCTAATCCAGGACTCCCTCAGTAGCCCCCGAACCAGGCTTCAATGACGATGAGTCCGGTGCGTAGATTTGTCTTCAGCATTGCAAGGCTGGTTCTTCTCCAAATCCCACATAGCTGTCGAATAGTGTCCGGCTTCTGATGAATAGTGTCAAAAGAACACGAAAGGACAGGGGTTCTTTTCCATTTATCCCCTTAGCTGCGCAAATGGGCCGTCTATAAAAGAGACAGGGATTTAGATCCGAATCACATCATCCCTCCACGAGCATCCATCGGAACACATTCGACAGAGATCCATTCTACCATGGCCGGTCAATGCAGCTCCTCCTCTCGCCCCTCCAGCCTTCGGCCCAGAGATTGGGAGAAGTGTTCCGTCCCGCACAGCGAGCTAGTAGCGCTCCAAACCAAGGGGCTACTCCCCCAGCATACATGGTCCCAGTTCGAGCCGGGATTGCCACCTATAATGGCGGAGAGCAGGCGGAGAGCGTCCCCAATCCCTCCAAAGGAGAGCGGGTATGCCTTGTCCCTTATTTAATAAGAGGGCTCGGATTTCCAATTCATCCGTTTCTCCGGGGGCTCCTGGAGTTCTATGGCCTCCAGCTACACAACCTCACGCCTGCCTCCATATTGCATATTGTGGGCTTCATGGCCCTTTGCGAGCTGTTTTTTTGGCATCGAGGCCCATTTCACGCTGTGGAAGAAGTTGTTCTGCCTCGTGCCCCGTTCTCAGGAGGGGTCGATATATCAAGTGGACAGAGCCGAACTATGGCGCATCGCCGGGACTGGATATCTATCCGGAACCCCAAAGAAGGTGTCCGAGGACTGGCCTTCAGAATGGTTTTATATAGAAGATGTCCCCCTGCCGGTCCCTTTACGGATCGGCCTCCCTGAGTTCGATAATGCTCCCTTGAAGAAACACCTGAGCTGGCGTCCACGGAGCCCTCAGAAGGAACATGACAGGGACGTCCTTTACTTGATGAGCCGGATAAGGTTGTTAGCTCATTCCGGACTGACCATCATCGAGGTCATGGCCACATGCATTACGCGGGGGGTGCAGCCGCTTCAGTACAGAGGCCACCCCATGTGGGATTTCAACAGGGAGGACGAGGCCACCCAGTGTGGTCGCAAGGGACCGGATTTGGCTACCACCCTAACAAAGATCTTATCTGCTTTGTACAAGGGAGAAGAGGAGGAATTCCTCCGTGTCAACCCACGGGGCGGATTTTCTATGTACAATCCTCCAAGCTGGGTAAGCGAACACTTTCACTTGCCTATCCGTTTTCATATTCCCATAGTTAAGTACTCAGTCTAGCAATTTTAACGCAGGAGCTACGCCAGACTGTAAAGGAGATAAACAACCCTCCTCCGCAACCCGAGGACCCAGAACGGTCCCTCGACCCAGACTCCCAAGAGGACCCGTACTTATGTGTGGAGCTGATTGATGGGGTGTTTCATCAATTGAGTAAGGACAACACCTTAGTGTCCATTACGGCTGATTATCCCGGACTACTTCTAGCCTTAAAGGTAACCGAGACCGAAGTCCCAGTACTTTCAAGAGGATCCATCCGTGCTTATTTTTGATCGTCGTATACCAATGGCGTTTTTTGCAGGGGAAGTTCTTCAGGCGAAGGACCGAGCCCGTGGTGGCTAGCAAACAAGGGCCATCGAGGCTCAGCGGGATAAAAAGAAGTGCGGACCGGATCGAGACGCCGACGCAACGGTACGGTGTGCAACTTTAATGCCTAGGGTTTATGCCTTCAAGGCATACTAACGCTCATGCTCTCTTCAGGAAGAAGAGCACCCGCCGGACTATATCCACTGGCCAGGCTTCAAGGCCGGGTCCGGAAGCGGAGGCGAACACGGGGCGCGCACCGGACGCTCCTCCGATAGAGGACGTGGATGGGCTATCTGCCACCAATTCAGAGGTGGAGAGTGCCATGAACCACAGGCGTCGCCGGACTATTCTTCGTGACGCGTGTTTTTCCCAAGAGGCATTGGATGCCTTTAATACGGGAGATGTGTACCTCCGTGCCGCTCAAAATGGTCTAGCCAGAGTCATAGAGCAGTATGTAAAAGACATACGGGTGAGAAAATCTGATGGTTATATATGTGAGTAGCCCCCGAGACTTGAAACAGTTGAAATAACTGATTTAAGGATCATTTGTTATGCAGGATCTTACAAAAAAGAATACGCAACTATCCCAGGAGCTGGAAGAGTGCAAGGCCCAAGTTGAGGCCGCACTAGCCACAACAGGGAATGCCAAGGAGACCCCCTCTGGTAATATATGCTTCGAAAGATGAGTATGTTGTGAAGTGCGGCATGTGTGCAATTCTGACAATAACAGTGCAGATGGTGCCGGAGTGAATCCGGACAAGCAGCAACTCTTGCGCTAGTTAAAGGCCAGCGAGAGCGTGCTTACGAGGGTGAGGCAAGAGAAGAAAAAGCTTCAAGATGCCAATACCCAGCTGGGCGAGGAACTAAAGGATGTTCGTGCTCAGCTATCGGATTCCGTAAAGGAGAATCGGCGGCTTCGACGCGGCAGTTTTAGTAAGTGCTTGAACGAACCTTCGAAAAAGAGTTCGGCGAGGAAGTCGATTGACAGAGTTATGTCTGTAGGTATGCTGACAGGTCGGCCTGCTGAGGAAATGCCCAGTTCTACGGGTGACCTTCTTCCCGAGCCATCACAACTGCAGGAACGAGTTCGGCAGGCGATGCAAGGCGTCGTACAGGCTTTGTGGCCATCCATCTCTGTTAGACTATGTATAGCTTCTGTACCTATGTACGTATATGGTACATATTGTAACACAACCATTATATATAATGAGATAAGCCACCCCTAGAGGGTTGCGCTGGTTCCCCAAAACTTATTGTCTTACATGGTATCACGCTAGGTTACGATCGCTTCCGCTTCTAAACCCTAATACCCGCACCGCCGCCGCCTTCACCGCCGCCGCCGCGCCACCGATCGCGCCGCCGCCATGTCGAGCGCCGCCACCACCGGTTCCACTGCTGCGGGCTTCCTCCCGGCCTCTCTTGCGGCTCTGCTCAACCTCCCGCTCGATGCCGTCTCTGTTCCGGCTCCGATCGGGACAAGGAGCATCGGCTCCGTCTTCTCCACGCCGCCGGCGCCCTCGCTTGGGCGTGACCTCGTGGTCCACACCGCGGCGCCGCCGTCCGCTGTGGACTCCGCAGGCGTCGTCCCGCCGATCCTGCCGCAAGCGGATCACACTGCCCCGCTGGCGGGGTTGGCGGCGTCCGCCCCGGCCACGGGCCTTGCGGCGTCCGCACCGGCCGCGAGCTTTGCGGCGCCCGCCCTGGCTGCGGTCCCGCCTCCTCCCACATCGGCTTCGGTGCCTCCGGCTGCCTCCATGGTGTTTGCACCCCAGGCAGCCTCCTCGATGGGATTGTCTTCGCCGCCGCCGTTTCACTTCGGTCATCTCATCACCATCAAGCTCTCCGCCGACAACTACCTCTTCTGGCGTGCGCAGGTTTTTCCGCTCTTGGGGAGTCACTACCTGCTAGGCTACGTCGACGGATCGCTTCCCTGCCCACCCGCGCTGGTAGACAGCGTGCACGGTCCGGTCTACAATCCGGCCCATCGCGTCTGGACGGGGCAGGACCAGGCGAACCTCTCCTCCATCCAGGGGTCGCTCTCGCCGGCAGTTGCCGGCCTTGTTGTCTTCGCGAAGACGTCTCATGAGGCCTAGACCATCCTTGAGCGCACCTTTGCAGCGCAGTCCCAGGCTCGTGTCTCTGCACTCCGTCGTCAGCTTGGAGAGTGTCAGAAGCTTGACTCCACTGCCACTGAGTTCTACAACAAGGTCAAGGGCCTCGCCGACACATTGGCCTCCATTGGACAGCCCTTCACCGACTCCGAGTTCAACTCGTTTATTGTCAATGGTCTTGATGAGGAGTATGATGCCTTAGTCGAGATCATCAACGAGCGGGGCAACTCGACACCCATGCTGGCACACAAGGTTTTCTCTCGGCTCCTTCTCACTGAGCAACGGGTCGAGACTCGCCGCACCAGGGGCACTGGCTCCCTCTCGGCCAACGCCGCCACCAAGGGTGGCCGCTCTTCTTCATCACCCCGGTCTCCCTTGGGGCTGCCACCGTCGCCCGCCTCGGCCCCCCCACCTACTGCGACCTTACCGGGGGCTGGCGGTCCACGTGTGTGTCAGCTTTGTGGCCGCGATGGGCACTGGGCCTCCAAGTGTCATAAGCGCTTCCAGCGAAGCTTCCTTGGTCTTGGCAATGACGGCAAAGATACACGCAACAATGCCCGTCAGGTCGCCATGGCTGATCGTCCTGCGCCGCAGAAGCAACAGGGACACACTTAGTCCTACTCCATCGATCCACACTGGTACATGGACTCTGGGGCGACAGAGCATCTCACCAGCGAGATGGGGAAGCTTCACACTCGTGAACCCTATCATGGCTCCGACAAGATCCACACCGCCAATGGAGCAGGTATGCACATCTCTCATATTGGTCAAGCATCTCTTCTCACTAGACATGCCAATAGGAGTCTTCAGCTTCGCAATGTTCTTCGAGTTCCATCTGTGACCCGTAATCTTCTTTCAGTTCCTAAACTCACACGTGATAATAATGTGCTTTGTGAATTTCACCCTTTTGATCTTTTTATTAAGGATCGGGGCACGAGGGACATTCTTCTTAGTGGGCGGTTGTGCCAGGGCCTCTACCGTCTGGAGCATCCTGGTGTCGCTCGTGTTTTCAGTGGAGTTCGGGTCTCTCCGTCACAGTGGCATGCTCGTCTTGGTCACCCGGCCACACCTATTGTCCGTCATATTTTGCGTCATCATGAGCTTCCTAGTTTGTCTAGTCATAAAGATGTAGCAGTGTGTGATGCTTGTCAGCAGGGGAAGAGTCATCAACTTCCTTTTTCGGAGTCCAGTCGTGAGGTGAAACATCCTTTAGAACTTGTGTTTTCAGATGTATGGGGTCCTGCTCAGACTTCTGTCAGTGGTCATAATTACTATATCAGTTTCGTTGATGCTTATAGTCGCTTTACCTGGCTTTACCTTATTAAACGCAAACCTGATGTGTTTGATATTTTTGTTCAGTTTCAAAAACATGTTGAATGTCTTCTCAAGCACAAAATTGTTCATGTCCAGTCAGACTGGGGGGGCGAGTATCGCAACCTCAACTCTTTCTTTCAGTCGCTTGGGATAGCTCATCGTTTAGCATGTCCACATACACGTCAGCAGAATGGTTCAGTCGAACGTAAGCATCGTCATATTGTTGAAGCTGGTCTTACTCTTTTGGCCCATGCATCTGTTCCATTTCGGTTTTGGAGTGATGCTTTCACCACTGCATGCTTTCTCATCAACCGCACTCCTACTCGTGTTTTAAACATGAAGACTCCCATTGAGGTTCTCCTTAATGAACAACCTGATTATACCTTTCTCAAGGTATTTGGGTGTGCTTGCTGGCCGCATCTTCGTCCATATAACAAGCGCAAGCTTGAGTTTCGTTCTAAGAAGTGTGTTTTTCTTGGCTATAGCTCTCTTCATAAAGGTTACAAATGTCTTCATGTTCCCACTAATCGTGTCTATATATCTCGGGACGTCATGTTTGATGAGCATGTTTTTCCCTTTGCCAACCTTCCTGTGTCCACTGTCGAACCACCATCCCTGCATTCATCCTCTGTTGCTTCTGACCAATTTGATGATGTTGCATACTCTCCTTTGCTGTTACCTAACCATGGTGCAGGAACCGGACGTGGAGCTCGTTTGGAGCTGTTGGAGGATTCACCATCATCATCGTCGTCTTCTGGTAGGCACGTCGATCGCCCTATGTTGCATGGCATCGATTCGCATGCCCATGCATGGTCACCCGACGAGCCCATCGCGCCGAGCATCTCCACTGCTCGGTCCGTTTCGCCAGCGGCCGCCGAGTTGCCTGCGGCTCGGCCCGTCACGCCGTCTTCGCTTGCAGCTCGGCCCGTCACGCCGTCTTTGCCCACGGCTCGGGTCCTCACGTCGCCTTCATCAGCGGATCGGCCCGCGACACTGGCCGCGCCACGGCCCACTATGCCGAGCTCGCCATCGGCCCGGTCTGTGATGCCGGAGTCGCCAGCTGCTTCGTCTGCTCTGCCGGTTTCGCCGGTGGGTCGGCCTTCTTCGCCAACCGAGTCCGAGGCTACCGTGACTGGCTCCTCGTCACCGGCTGACTCGTCAACATCGCCGTCCTCCAGCCCGTTGTAGGCTGCTCCATCGACCTCGGTGGTTCCTGTGTCCCGACCACATACACGCAGTCGCAGTGGCATTTTCAAACCTAAGGAACGTAAGGATGGTACGGTTGCTTGGTTGGCTGCTTGTTTGGCTACTGCTGTTGCAGATCCATCTTCTGAGCCTCGCTCATATCAGGCTACCCTGCGCATTCCACATTGGCGAGAGGCTATGGAGCAGGAGTTTCATGCTCTTCTTCGTAACAAGACATGGACTCTCGTTCCTCCACCACCACGGATAAATGTTATTGACTCAAAATGGGTATTCAAAGTGAAGAAGCATTCGGATGGATCTATTGAGCGTTACAAAGCGCGACTTGTTGCTCGCGGTTTTCGGTAGCGTCATGGTCTTGACTATGAGGACACCTTCAGTCCTGTCGTCAAGCCTACCACTATTCGGCTTCTTCTCTCCATTGTTGTTTCTCGTGGTTGGTCACTTCGTCAACTTGATGTGCTGAATGCTTTTCTACATGGATTTTTGGAGGAAGAGGTTTATATGAAACAGCCGCCTGGTTTCTCTGATCCTGATCGTCCTGACTATATCTGTCGTCTTTCCAAAGCACTATATGGTTTGAAGCAAGCTCCTCGTGCCTGGCATGCCCGCCTTGCCTCTGCCCTTCGTGCTCATGGGTTTGTGCCGTCTACTGCTGACACTTCGTTATTTCTTCTACAGAAGCCAGAAGTCACTATGTATCTTTTGGTATATGTCGATGATATTATCCTTGTCAGCTCTTCTCAGTATGCTGCTGATGCTCTTGTCTGCTCTCTTGGTGCTGATTTTGCGGTCAAAGATCTTGGGAAGCTTCACTACTTTCTTGGAGTTGAGGTCACTTCTCGTGCTACTGGTCTTGTCCTTACGCAGAAGAAGTACTCCTTGGAGTTGTTACAGAGAGCTGGCATGCTGAAGTGCAAACCGACCACCACACCCATGTCGTCTACCGACAAGATAACAGCTGTTGATGGTGAGCTTTTGTCTCCTGCGGATGCCACAGAGTACAGGAGCATTGTTGGTGGACTTCAGTACTTGACCATCACGAGACCAGATATCTCTTATGCTATTAACAGGGTTTGTCAGTATCTTCAGGCTCCCAGAGATACTCATTGGGCTGCTGTTAAACGCATTCTTCGTTATGTTCAGTTCACCCTGACATTTGGTATGCATATTCGGCCGACTTCCTCTCGGGTCCTTTCGGCCTTCTCTGATGCAGATTGGGCTGGTAGCCCAGATGATAGGCGATCCACGGGGGGTTATGCAGTATTCTTTGGCTCTAATTTGATCGCCTGGAGTGCTCGGAAACATGCTACTGTGTCACGTAGCAGTACTGAAGCTGAGTACAAGGCTGTGGCTAATGCTACTGCAGAGATTATTTGGGTGCAGTCTTTGCTTCAGGAGTTGGGTTTGTCTCAACCACAGCCTCCTATTCTTTGGTGTGATAACATCGGTGCTACATACCTTTCTGCAAATCCAGTATTTCATGCCCGAATGAAACACATTGAAGTTGACTATCACTTTGTACGGGAACGTGTATCACAGAAGCAACTCCAGATCAAGTTTATCTCATCTAAGGATCAACTTGTAGACATCTTCACTAAGCCTTTACCGCTGCCACAGTTTGAGGCTTGTAGGCGCAATCTTACCTTTCTCAGTTCTTTAGAAAGTGGCTAAGATTGAGGGAGGGTGTTAGACTATGTATAGCTTCTGTACCTATGTACGTATATGGTACATATTGTAACACAACCATTATATATAATGAGATAAGCCACCCCTAGAGGGTTGTGCTGGTTCCCCAAAACTTATTGTCTTACAATCTCCATGCCCGAAGGCCTTGGAGAGCTTGCAGAGAAGCTCAAGGGAGCGCGGCAGCACTTCCGATTATGGGATATCGGCCTGCCGTCAAGGCGCCAGGGAGGCCTGGGCCATGGTGAAGACGTGGTACATGAAGGCTGACCCAAACCACATGGCCGAGGTTGGACCTGTGGGGCCTGATGGGAAGGAGATCCCTGTCAGTTTAGTGTACGACCAGGTAGAGCTGGCCGCCAAGTATTCCCAATAGGACTGTAAATTGGACAGCCTGTTGGATGGTATTGAAGAAGAATATACCCAGTCAAATTGACTATCTAAATTAAAATGACATGTAAAATGCCTTCTAGCCAGATTGTAGATCATTTGTCATTGCGGACCTTTTCGCTTCAACCTCTGGATCCAATAGTCCGGAGTGTGTCCGAATACCCTCTCGGTTATGTAAGAACCGGGGTATGCGTGGAGACCAGGCGTAGGGGTCATTAGTGCTTTAGTAGACAAGTGCCCAACTAGTTATGTTATATTACATGGTTAGTAAGAAACATCTTCCAGGGAGAATAGTTCGGTTAGGGGTTCCTTTCCCTGGGGGGGGGCAATGCCCTAAAGTGCATGTCGGAAAAAAAAGCATCTAGGGGCAGATAAATAAACAAGTGAAAAATCATCTTTTAGTTCACTGACCGAATATTCCCTTAAGAACGCTAGCTTTCGGCTTCACCCAGTCTGAGGTACACATCCGGCAGACGCGGCAGTAACAATCGCAGAGGTGCTCCCTTTACCACCTAGCCAAACAATCAGGAACATAGGGGTAAGCACAAGAGCCAGGCAACCCAGCTTGGCCAAAACTTAAGTCATATCGATGCATATAATGGTATATAAAAGGTACATGCGGAAGTGTGACACATGTGTTGGGCATAAGGCCCGTATATACAAGCTTCTGATAAGGAAGCCCCCAGGTATAATTAGCGCGGGTAGAGCGTCAATTATGTGCGAACAATGCGCAAGCGAGCCCTTAAAGGCTTGTAAGAAAAAAAGGAGGAATAAGGAGAGAAATATGAGGCAGCTAATGTGTAAAAAATAGACAGAGGAAGGAGACGAACACAGAGTCCGGCGCTAGGCGTAGAATCTTCATAAGCGTGCTACGTTCCATGGGTTCGGCTCGAGTTAGTTATCTGATGCATTTCGCAGACGGTACACTCCACCAGTCAGGACTTGGTCGATTATGAAGGGACCTTCCCATTTGGGCTTGAGTTTGTCCTTTTTCAGGCATAGAACTAGTTCTCCAACATTGTAAGTTTTGGCCCATACTTCTCTGCTTTGATATCTTCAAGCCTGCTGTTGATAGAATGCGGAACAGGCTTTTGCCATGTCGTGCTCCTCCTCCAATGCGTCCAGACTGTCCTTCCGATCGATCTCGGCTTCTCTTTCTTCGTACATGCGCACGCGAGGTGAGTCATGAATTATGTCGCAGGGCAGGACTGCCTCTGCGCCGTATACCATAAAGAATGGTGTGAATCCGGTAGTGCGATTCGGCGTGGTCCGCAGCCCCCAAAGTATGGAGTCGAGCTCCTCTACCCAGTGCGTGTTAGATTGAGGATCGCACTAATCTGGGTTTGATGCCGCTCATGATTAGACCATTGGCTCGCTCGACTTGACCGTTAGTTTGTGGGTGATAGACTGAAGTGTAATCGAGCTTGATGCCCATGTTTTTGCACCAGAGTTTAACCTGGTTGGCCATAAAGTTCGTGCCGTTGTCAGTGATGATGCTGTGGGGGACGCCGTAATGGTGTACGACCCCTGATATGAAGTCTATCACTGGTCCAGATTCGGCCATCTTAACAGGCTTGGCCTATATCCATTTGGTGAATTTGTCCACCATGACCAGTAGGTATTTTTGCTTGTGTGTTCCTCCTTTAAGGGGTCCAACCATGTCAAGCCCCCAGACTGCAAAAGTCCAGGTAATGGGTTTAGTTTGGAGGGCGGTAGGTGGCATGTGGCTTTGGTTAGCGAATAATTGGCAACCGACGCATCGCTGGACTGTGTCCTGAGCATCTGCCCGGGCCGAAGGCCTTGCTTACAAGGGCCCGGGCTGCGGCGTGGTGCCCGCCGAGTCCGGCATGAATTTCAGCCAGGAGGTTCCGCCCTTCCTCTTCGAAGATACACCTTTGAAGGACTCCGGTGGTGCTTTTCTTATAAAGCTCTCCTTCATGGACTTTATAGGCCTTAGATTGCCGCACTATGCAGCGTGCCTCATTTTGGTCCTCGGGAAGTTCCTGCCTAATTAAGTAGGCTAAGAATGGTTCTGTCCATGGGGCAATTACTGCCATTATTACGTGGGCTGAGGGTGTTACCTCATTGGAAGAGTCTTCAGTTGCGTCAGAATGTTCGATGTCAGGTGGTGCGGCTAGGTCCGGATTGTTATTTCCGGATTCCCCTTCCCACTGTACGGATGGCTTGAATAGCCTTTCCAAGAAAATGTTGGGGGGGGGGGGACTGCATCGCGCTTTGTGCCGATGCGTGCCAAGACGTCTGCTGCCTGATTGTTTTCCCGGGCTATATGGTGAAATTCGAGCCCTTTGAACCGAGCTGACATATTTAGGACGACATTGTGATAAGCTGCCATTTTCGGATCTTTGGCATCAAACTCTCCATTTATTTGGGATATCGCGAGGTTCAAATCCCCACGCACCTCTAGGTGTTGAATTCCCATGGAGACTGCCATCCAGAGACCATGTAGAAGGGCCTCGTATTCGGCTGCATTGTTGGAGTCCATATACATTATCTGGAGTACATATTGAACTGTATCTCCTGTTGGGGACGTCAAAACAACACCAGCCCCAGACCCGCTAGCATTTTGGAGCCGTCGAAGTGCATGGTCCAGTTGGAATATGTGCCGTACTCTTTAGGGAGTTCGGCTTCAGTCCATTCAGCGACAAAGTCGGCCAAAACTTGCGACTTGATAGCTCAACGTGGCTTATAGGTTATGTCGAACAGGAGGAGCTCAATGGCCCATTTGGCAATCCGGCCCGTCGCGTCGCGGTTGTTTATAATATCATTAAGAGGTACTTTGGAGGCTACTATTATTGAACACTCTTGAAAGTAGTGTCGTAGCTTCCGGGACGCCATGAACACTGCATACACTATCTTTTGGTAATGCGGGTACCGGGACTTGCATGGAGTCAGGACAGTGGACACGTAGTAGACTGGATTCTGGACAGGGAATTTGTGTCCATCCGTTTGACGAGCACTGCGCTTACAACTTGATGAGTTGCCGCGATGTACAACAACATTGGTTCGCCGATGTTAGGCGCGGCTAGGACCGGGTTTGTTGCCAATATGGCTTTTATTTCCTCGAGTCCGGCCGTGGCGGCATCCGTCCACTCGAGCGCCGGAGGAGGCGGTAAAGGGGTAATGCCTTTTCTCCCAAGCGGGAGATGAAGCGACTTAGAGCCGCCACGCATCCAGTCAATTTTTGTATTTGTTTGAGGTCCTTTGGAATATCCAATTGTGACAGAGCTTGGATCTTGGCTGGGTTTCCTTCAATTCCTCTACCGGATACGATGAAGCCCAAGTGCTTTCCGGCTGGTACACCGAAAACGCATTTTTCCGAGTTAAGCTTAATGTCGTATGTTCGGAGGTTATCGAACGTGAGCCTCAAGTCGTCTATTAGAGTTTCGACATGCTTGGTTTTGACGACCACGTCATCCATGTATGCTTCAATTGTTTTGCCGATCTGGTTGGCCAGGCATGTCTGAATCATGCGCTAATATGTTGCGCGAGCGTTTTGAGCCCGAAGGGCATTGTGTTGAAGCAGAATGGGCCGTATGGGGTGATAAATGCCGTTGCGGCTTGGTCTGACTCTGCCATCTTAATTTGGTGATAGCCAGAGTATGCATCGAGGAAACACAATGAATCGTGTCCCGCAGTGGCGTCGATGATTTGATCAATGCGGGGAGGGGGAAGGGATCCTTTGGTCAAGCCTTGTTGAGGTCTTTGAAATCGACGCATAGGCGCCAGGATTTGTCCTTCTTTGGTACCATCACCAGGTTTGCTAGCCAGTCCGGATGTTTTATATCTTTGATGAATCCGGCTTCCAGTAGTTTGGCTAGCTCCTCTCCCATGGCTTGTCTCTTAGGTTCGGAGAAACGCCAAAGAGCCTTCTTAACAGGTTTGAATCCTTTTAGGATGTTCAGGCTGTGCTCGGCCAGCCTGCGTGGGATTCCTCGCATGTCTGAAGGGTGCCAGGCAAAAATGTCCCAATTTTCGCGCAGGAATTCTCATAGTGCGGCGTCTACATCAGGGTTTAATTGTGCCCCGATGGAGGCCGTTTTTGTAGGTTCCGTTGGATTGACTTGGAATTTGACTATTTCATCTGCCGGTTTAAAGGAGGTGGACTTGGATCTTTGGTCGAGTATCACATCGTCCCTGTCCACCATGGAGCGCAGCGCAGTTAGTTCCTCGGCCGCTAGGGCTTCGGATAATGCCTCAAGGGCCAGTGCGGCTGTCTTGTTTTCGGCACGGAGCGCTATGTCCGGATCACTAGCAAGAGTGATGATTCCGTTGGGTCCGGGCATTTTGAGCTTCATGTACCCGTAATGGGGTATAGCTTGAAAAATTGTGAAGGCCTCTCGTCCTAACAGAGCGTGGTATTCGCTGCTGAATGGGATCACTTGAAATGTGACCTCCTCGGATCTGTAATTATCCGGCGTGTCGAACACTTACATCCAGTGTGATTTTTCCTGTACAACATGCTTCCCGACTGGGGATTATTCCTCTAAAGGTTGTGTTGCTTCGCTCAATGCGGCTCCAGTCTATTTCCATTTTTCGAAGGGTTTCCTCATAAATGAGGTTCAATCCGCTGCCACCGTCCATGAGTACCTTGGAAAGCCGAAAGCCGTCCACTATCGGACTGAGGACCAGTGCGGCCAGTGCTCGGGTTGTCCGGAATTTAGGTTCATCACTGGCATTAAAGGTAATAGCCGTGTCACTCCATGGGTTTATTGTTGCTACCTGGTAGACTTTGGTAAGGCTACGGAGTGTTCGTTTCTGCACATTGTTTGATGCGAAAGTCTCGAAGACTGTTGATACCGTACTGGTATTCCTGGGGTGGTGCTCTGCGGATTCTGGAGTTAGAAGCTCCTCGCCACTTCTGGCCACCTGCTGGAGTATCCAACATGCTCTAAGGCTATGAGTTGGTGTGACGCCCTCTGTACTATGAATTTTACAGGGTCCATGGAGCCATCCCTCCAGTACAGTTCCATACCCTATAGAGGGTTTTTGTTTTTTGTTGTTTGGCCCAAGTGCCTGGCGATAATGCGCCCTTTTATTTCAGACTGGGATTGTATTTAGGGCCGGATTGTCCCAGAATTTTATTTCGGTTTTCCGAACGCTTTCCGTCACACAGTATTTTTGTTCTATGGATGCCAAGTCAGTGAAGCGTGTAATTTCACGGCGACTTATGGCGTTGAGGATCCCGATGTCCGTGCAATTGTTGCAGAAGAATGAAGTTGCATCTTTCTTGTGGCAGTCCTCTATCCTGTTCATAACCAGGAGGAATCTGGCCCAGTAATGGTGTACTGTTTCTGTGGGCTCTTGCCGAATTTGGGATAGATCCCTTATAGTTGGGTGGGCGGGTGTAGTTAAATCTAGAACCTCGCCCAATCTGAGACTCAGGGGCCAAGAAAGTTCCGAACTCGGAAGCTTGGGTTCTTGGATGTTGTCCAATGAATCAAGCCCGCTGCCTGACTTTAGGTTCAGGGCTTGAGTGACGTCCTCCCGTCCACGGGTATCCGGCTTGGAGGGATCGGGAATCCGGACATATCTGGTCCTTAGGATGGGTGAAGATTCGCCGCATTGTTCCTCCATCACTTCGATGTGGTGGGTGACCTAGGGAGAGTCAATCTCTCTCGGATCGAGTTTAAGCCCAATCTGATCGTAATCTGTAGCGACTCCCAGGGCGGCGATGCGATTCAAGAGCTCGTTTAAGGAAGAGAGCTCCATCGGATCTAACTGCTCGGCGAGTTCCGAGTTGACGTCGAAATTGCTTTCGATGACCCGAGAAGTCATCGTCGGCGCGGCGGCCGAACAGGCGGTCATTAGAAAACTGCCTAGCCGGAGAGTTTGGCCGATAGCCAAAGCTCCTTTAGCAACAGCGCCATCTTTAAAGACGGGGTGTGACATCCTTCCTGATGGCGATGACACAGCGGAACTCTCAATGAAAGCACCAATGTCGGTGTCAAAACCGGCGGATCTCGGGTAGGGGGTCCCGGACTGTGCGTCTAGGCGGATGGTAATAGGAGACAAGGGACACGATGTTTTTACCCAGGTTCGGGCCCTCTCGACGGAGGTAAAACCCTACTCCTGCTTGATTAATATTGATGATATGGGTAGTACAAGAGTTGATCTACCACGAGATCAGAGAGGCTAAACCCTAGAAGCTAGCCTATGGTATGATTGTTGTTCGTCCTACAGACTAAACCTCTCCGGTTTATATAGACACCGGAGAGGGCTAGGGTTACACAGAGTCGGTTACAATGGGAGGATATCTACATATCGTATCGCCAAGCTTGCCTTCCACGCCAAGGAAAGTCCTATCCGGACACGGGACGAAGTCTTCAATCTTGTGTCTTCATAGTCCGGGAGTTCGGCCAAAGGTCATAGTCCGGCCATCCGGACACCCCCTAATCCAGGACTCCCTCACCCATCAATAGATATCAATATGAGTGAGTAGGGATTGCCATGCAACGGATGCACTAGATCAATAAGTGTATGAAAGCTCGAAAAATAAACTAAGTGGGTGTGCATCCAACTTGCTTGCTCATGAAGACCTAGGGCATTTGAGGAAGCCCATCATTTGAATATACAAGCCAAGTTCTATAATGAAAAATTTCCACTAGTATCTGGAAGTGACAAAATAAGAGACTCTAATCATGAAGATCATGGTGCTACTTTGAAGCACAAGTGTGGAAAAAGGATAGTAACATTGTCCCTTCTCTCTTTTTCTCTCATTTTTTATTTTGGTGGGCTTCTTTGGCCTCTCTTTTTTATTTGGCATTCTTTGGCCTATTTTATTTTTCATAAAGTCCAGAGTCTCATCCCGACTTGTGGGGGAATCATAGTCTCCATCATCCTTTCCTCACTCGAACAATGCTCTAATAATGAAGATCATCACACTTTTATTTACTTACAACTCAAGAATTACAACTCGATACTTAGAAAAAAATATGACTCGATATGAATGCCTCCGACGGTGTACTGGGATGTGCAATGAATCATGAGTGACATGTATGAAAGAATTATGAAAGGTGGCTTTGCCACAAATACGATGTCAACTACATGGTCATGCAAAGCAATATGACAATAATGAAGCGTGGCATAATAAATGGAATGGTGGAAAGTTGCATGGCAATATATCTCGGAATGGCTATGGAAATACCATAATAGGTAGGTATGGTGGCTGTTTTGAGGAAGGTATATTGTGGGTGTATGGTACCGGCTAGATTTGCGCGGTACAAGAGAGGCTAGCAATGGTGGAAGGGTGAGAGTGCGTATAATCCATGGACTCAACATTAGTCATAAAGCACTCACATACTTATTACAAAAATCTATTAGTCATCGAAACCAAGCACTACACACATGCTCCTAGGGGAAGGGTTGGTAGGATTTAACCATCGTGCGATCCCGACCTCCACACAAAGGATGGCAATAAAAAAAACCTCATGCTCCAAATTTGTTACACAATGGTTCACCATACGTGCATGCTACGGGACTCACAAACCTCAACACAAGTATTTATCAAATTCACAATTACTCCACTAGCTTGACTCTAATATCACCATCTTCATATCTCAAAACAATCATAAAGAATCAAAACTTCTCATAGTATTCAACACACTTTATATGAAAGTTTTTATTATATCCCTCTTGGATGCCTATCATATTAGGACTAAATTTATAACCAAAGCAAATTACCATGCTGTTCTAACTCTCAAAATAATATAAGTGAAGCATGAGAGTTCATCTATTTCTTCAAAATAAAACCACCGCCGTGCTCTAAAAATATATAAGTGAAGTTCTAGAGCAAATGACAAACTACTCCAAAAGATATAAGTGACGACCAATGAGTAGTTGAATAATTATGCAACTATGTGAAGACTCTCTAAGATTTAAGAATTTCAGACCTTGGGATATTATTCAAACATCAAGCAAAACAAAATAAAATAAAATGACGCTCCAAGCAAAACGCATATCATGTGGTGAATAAAAATATAGCTCCAAGTAAAGTTACCAATGAACGAAGACGAAAGAGGGGATGCCTTCCGGGGCATCCCCAAACTTAGGATCTTGGTTGTCCTTGAATATTACCTTGGGGTGCCTTGGGAATCCCCAATCTTAGGCTCTTGTCACTCCTTATTCCGTAGTCCATCGAAACTTCACCCAAAACTTGAAAACTTAACAACACAAATCTCAACAGAAAATCTCATAAGCTCCGTTAGTATAAGAAAATAAAACACCACTTTTGGTACTGTTGTGAACTCATTATTTATTATATTGATGTAATATCTATTGTATTCCAACTTCTCTATGGTTCATACCCTCCGATACTACTCATAGATTCATCAAAATAAGCAAACAACACATTGAAAACAGAATCTATCAAAAACAGAATAGTTTGTAGTAATCTGGAAACTTTCCCTACTTCTCTAACTCCAAAAATTCTGAAAAACTTATTCCACCTGAGAAATTTGTGCACAAATGCACAGCAAAAAGAATCAGGTCAAAATCACGTTTCAATAAGATTCTGAAAATTATTTACTGAGTGCAAACGTTTCTGATTTTCAGCAGGATCAACACAACTATCACCACAAGCTATCCTAAAGGCTCTACTTGGCACTTTATTGAAACAAAAGCTATAAAAGATGATTAATACAATATCTTAATCATGTGGGCACACAAAAACAGTAGGGGTAAATGTTGTGTTGTTTCTCAACAAGCGCTTTTCTTTAATGTCTTTCTAGCTAGGCATGATGATTTCAATGATGCTCGTATAAAAGATAAGAATTGAAACATAAAGAGAGCATCATGAAGCATATGACTAACACACTTAAGTCTAACCCACTTCCTATGCCTAGGGATTTTGTGAGAAAATAGCTTATGGGAACAAGAATCAACTAGCATAGGAAGGCAAAACAAGCATATCTTCAAGATTTTCAACACATAGAGAGGAAACTTGATATTATTGCAATACTTAGACTCATAATAATTTTCAGTAGGCTCATTAATGAATTCAACAATATAACCACCACACAAATCATTCTTTTCATGATCTACAAGCATAGAAATTTTATTACTCTCCACATAGGCAAAATTCTTCCCATTTGGAATAGTGGGAGTATCATAAGAAACTCGAATGCTATAAATTGTTTCCACATTAAAATGAGTAATGTTCAGAAAAAGGGTAATCATAATCATGAAAAGTTTTATAAATCTAATCATCACTACTTTTTATAATATAAGTATCATCACAATAATCACCATAAGTAGCAACTTTGTTCTCATCATAATCAATTGAAACCTCTTCCAAGATAGTGGAATCATTACTAAATAAAGTCGTGACCTCTCCAAATCCACTTTCATAATTATCACAATAAGATTCAACACCCTCCAAAATAGTGGGATCATTACTTCCTAAAGTTGACACTCTTCCAAACCCACTTTCATCAATATAATCATCATAAATAGGAGGCATGCTATCATCATAATAAATTTGCATATCAAAACTTGGGAGGCTAAATATCATGTTTTCAAACATAGCATCCCCAAGCTTGGGACAAACATTAATTGCAGCAAATAAATTCTCAAACATGTCATTCTCATCAAACATAGCATCCCCAAGCTTGGGCCTTTGCATATCATAAGCATACTCACTCTCATCATTAATAGTATGGATAGCACCAATAGTATAGCGATTATTATCACAACTTTCTAAGTTGGTGCCAAAAAGATTTTCAAGATTATATCAAATACCATTACTTTCACAATCACAATCACCATAATGAGTAATAGGCATAACAATAATAGGAGCAACATCATTTGGGAGGGATATCTTTTTGCCTTTGCTTTTCCGTCTTTTATTTTTCTTCTTCACATCATGTGTTGGTTTAATCATCCTTTTGGAGCTCCTTATTAACGAGATCGGTTGAATAGAAAGCTCCTCCTCATTACCTAATTCATCATAAGAAAGAATAGGGGGATATTGGGAAACCTCTTCCCTTTCATTAGTATTCTCTTCATCTTCTATTTGTTTTCTTATCTTTATGTAGTTGGCAATATAAGGATTTTCAATGCAATTCACCACACAATACATATAAATTTCCTCTAGTTCAAAATCAAGAACTTTATAAAGGACAAATTCTGGAATATCCTTAGTTATACGTTTCATTTCTTCATAACCCAAAAGCAAACTAAGTTCATTATGATGTGCAAGGGAAATCAAGTCATCACAATTTTTGGACACGATTCGATCATGAAACAATTTGCATTAGAGATTTAAATGACCACATTCATTGCAAAGTTCACAAGTAAGGCTAACAAAATTTAAATTTTCAGGACAAACATCTAGCCTCTCTTGCAACCATTTAGTTTCTAGATACTTATGCCTGTTGCAAAATCTATCTTCCCTATTTGGCGTGTACTTGCAAACTCTATGCACTCCAAAAAAGTTGACATTCTTATGAGAGAAATTTTTATCATGACTAGTGCAATCATCATTAGTACTATGGATATTCAAATAGTTCATACTAACAACATTGCAATCATGCTCATCATTCAAAGATCTAGTGCCAGACATTTTATTGCATTCTTCTTCTAACACTTTGGCACAATTATCAGAATCCTTATTTTCATGAAAGACATTAAAAAGATGAAGCATATGTGGCAACCTCAATTCCATTTTTTGTAGTTTTCTTTTATAAACTAAACTAGTGATAAAACAAGAAACTAAAAGATTCAATTGCAAGATCTAAAGATATACCTCAAGCACTCACCTCCCCGGCAACAACGCCAAAAAAGAGCTTGATGTCTACTACACAACCTTCTTCTTGTAGACGTTGTTGGGCCTCCAAGTGCAGAGGTTTGTAGGATAGTAGCAAATTTACCTCAAGTGAATGACCTAAGGTTTATCAATCTGTGGGAGGTGTAGGATGAAGATGTCTCTCTCAAACAAACCTGCAACCAAATAGCAAAGAGTCTCTTGTGTCCCCAACACACCCAATACAATGGTAAATTGTATAAGTGTACTAGTTCGGCGAAGAGATGGTGATAAAAGTGCAATATGGATGGTAGTAGGTTTTTTTAATCTGAAAATATAAAAACAGCAAGGTAGCAAGTAGTAAAAGTGAGCCAAAACAGTATTGCAATGCTTCGAAACAAGGCCCAGGGTTCATACTTTCACTAGTGCAAGTTCTCTCAACAATAATAACATAATTAGATCATATAACAATCCCTCAACATGCAACAAAGAGTCACTCCAAAGTCACTAATAGCAGACAACAAACGAAGAGATTATTGTAGGGTACAAAACCACCTCAAAGTTATTCTTTCTGATCAATCCATTGGGCTATTCCTATAAGTGTCACAAACAGCCCTAGAGTTCGTAGTAAAATAACACCTTAATACACACATCAACCAAAACCCTAATGTCACCTAGATACTCCAATGTCACCTCAAGTATCCACGGGTTTGATTATACGATATGCGTCACATAATCTCAAATTCATCTATTCAAACTAACACAAAGAACTTGATAGAGTGCCCCAAAGTTTCTACCGGAGTGTGAAGACAAAAACGTGTGCCAACCCCTATGCATAGATTCCCAAGGTCATGGAACTCGCAAGTTGATCACCAAAACATACATCAAGTGAATCAATAGAATACCCCACTGTCACCACGGATATCCCAGGCAAGACATACATCAAGTGTTCTCAAATCCTTAAAGACTCAATCTGATAAGATAACTTCAAAGGGAAAACTCAATCCATTACAAGAAGGTAGAGGGGAGAAACATCATAAGATCCAACTATAATAGCAAAGCTCGCGGTACATCAAGATCGTGCCATATCAAGAACACGAGAAAGAGAGATCAAACACATAGTTACTAGTACATACCCTCAGCCCCGAGGGTGAACTACTCTCTCCTCATCATGGAGAGCGCCGGGATGATGAAGATGGCCACCGGTGATGATTCCCCCCTCCGACAGGGTGACGGAACAGGGCCCTGACTGGTTTTTGATGGCTACAGAGGCTTGCGACGGCGGAACTCCCGATCTTCTTACTGTTCTGGAAGTTTGGGGATATATAGGAGGTGTTGGTGTCGGGAACATGTCAGAGGGGTCTACAACGAGGCCACGAGGTAGGGGGTCATGCCCAGGGGGGTGGGGCGCGCCCTCCACCCTCGTGGTGGCCTTGGGACTCTTCTGGTCCATCTTGGATGCTCCATGGGCTTCTTCTGGTCCAAAAACAATCTACGGAAATTTTCAGGTCAATTGAACTCCGTTTGATATTCCTTTTCTGCAATACTCAAAAACAAGGAAAAAATAGAAACTGGCACTGGGCTCTAGGTTAATAGGTTAGTCCCAAAAATCATATAAAATAGCATATAAATGCATATAAGACATCCATAATAGATAATATAATAGCATGGAATGATAAAAAATTATAGATAAGTTGGAGACATATCATAACCGACTGACATGAAGCCTTCGGCATGGCAACATAGTCAACGTCTTTGCCGGCTTCCATGGCGATGTGTTGCTCTAGGATCGATAGGTCGGGGCGAACGGCGGCCACCTCGCCAACATCCGCCAGAGAGGCCATGTTAACCCTCTTCTCGGCCGAATGCTCGTCGGGCTCCTCAGGATACGTGGTCGAGCTTAGGCTGGGACATTCTAGAGTAGTGGATGTGGATCTAGCGGGGAGGACACCGTAGGCCTCATCTAAAAACTTAGGGGAGTGGGGCGACGGTATGGGAATCACTAGGTAACCTGAACTTTATTATATTAGCTAGGAGGAACGGGAAGACCGGCAGGGGTTGGCGGCGGTGAGCTAGGGTTCGAGGGGGAGGGGCTGGGTGGGGGACTATGGAGGGGGGGTGTTTGAGGATACACCACGGCTACTTTAAATTTTAGTAATAGTGGGTGGAGATGGTGGTGGACGAGGGAGGGCGACGTTTGAAATGCCTCGACTACTGAAATTTTACTATAAGGTCGGTGCTGGAGGAGTGTGGGCGACGGTTGAAGTACGAAGGCTACTAAAATTTCGGTAAAGGAATTGATGCGGGGCTGGAGTACCCAAGATCGCACACGGTGCAATAAGAATATGCGTGTATGATAATAAGGACAAGTGGCGGAACCGCCAATTTTTGCAACATTCAAGGCGGGTAGTTTGTTTTTAGATTTCTAGCTAGCTGGTCTATCGCACATGGTTCGTCCTAATTTTCAGACGCAGACATGGAATTCAATATAAATAAAGTACCCGCCTTTAGCTTGCGCAGGTGGTGATTTTATAGCGCAGTTTCATCGCACACGGTTAAGTCGGTACCTCCACCTTTGCTCGTGCTTGCGCAGCTGTGGTGATTTTACAACGCACTTGCATCACACACAGTTGAGCCAGTACCTCTATGTTTTCTCGTGCTTGCGCAGTCGTGGTGATTCACAGCGCACTTGCATCGCACATGGTTAAGACATTATACCCATGTCCGTTGAGCATCATGAGAGCCTTTGCAATAAAAAAACGCTAGAGAGGGTCAGAAGATAACCACACCAGCATGTGGCCCAAATATATATGAGTGACAAGGGTGGTCTGTGATGTTCAAAATTCCAATGCACAACTTTCACTGTGTGAGCCCACAGTTGGGCGCGTCTCGAAGATCGATTAGAGGGGCCAGAAGTCAAGAACCACCTGGAAGTGGCCAAATATATGTAGGAATATAGGGTGTGATGTTTAAAACTTTAAATACATGATGCACAACCTTGGTGGCACCTGCCTCACAAGCCCGAAAGAACCCTTGGATATATCTATAATGACATAATGTCGCAACTAGCTAGTGCTTGACCCACCTCCCACTTCGTGTAAGCGGGGTAGATGCACGTAATGATACTTTGGTCATACATGCATGTCGCCATGACCTACCATAAGATGGACCAGTGAATATATTGTTTTTTCAAACGACAACTATTGTTGTTGATAAACCGCTTGGGCCAATAGATTGAACCATCATAAAAAATCGCACGAGAGGGACCACAAAACCAACACCTCTTGCATGCGGCCCAAAATGATGTACGTTGGAAGGAGTGATGTGTGTTTTCAATATAGAATAATGCACAATTTAGATGTGGTGCCTGCCTCTCGATACAAACAATAACTATGAAGGCCAGGTAGTTAAGGATGAGATACACAGTGTATGGTGTAGGTCGAACCCAGCAATCCGAGTATGTGGGAGGGAATCCTGACAACACATGAGCTCGAGCTTTGGTTGAATGACATGTGACGGTGACCGGCCCTAACAAAAACTAGGAGGAATCCATTCATGCCCAACACATACCCCTCATTATCGGTCAAAGGGATGATATATATACAATTGGGGAGCCCACAGATATGTGTGCCATCACAAAAAACTGGTCAAGGGAGACGTGGTTGATCAGAAGAGCCCGTATACACTACATGCGGCCCCGAAATATTTATGGGTATGGTTGTGTGTGATGTGTTTAAATCCCGAATGCCCAACTTCGATGGGCCACCAACTATATTACAAACCGAACACCGTACCCGACCCCAAGCCTGGTTCAATACATATGATGTCGGTTTCCCAACTTCGAGGCGGCGGGGGGGGGGGGGGGGGGGTTCGTCCAACGCATGCGGTCAAACTTTATTTGGTCTAACATGGCACACATAGCAATAGGAAACCATCATGGTCAAACCCTTCTTGTATGTTGGGACAAAGGGATAGATTGTGTGGGCCCCCTCGTTATCGGTCAAGGATAATATATATACCTCGGGGAGCCCACAGATATGTGTGGCATCTATAAACCACACAAGGGAGATATGCTCAATCAGAACACACATCCCCTTATACCATGCATGCGACCTAAAAAATGTATGGGTCTGGTGTGTGATTTGTTGAAATCCCAAAAGCACAAGTTCGATGGGGCACCAACTACATCAGTAACATTACAAACTAAAAATTGTACCGGGAACACAACATGGAGAAGGATGGGGGGTAGGGGCCAGGTGCCATCCAACGCATGTGCTGAAACTTGATTTGCTCTAACATAGCACAAAGAGCAAAGAGTAAAGCCTTCTCGTGCATTGAGTCAAAGGGATAGTTTGTGTGGTCCTACAGATGTCGATCATTCTTTGTTTTTTTAGAACAAAAAATAACCAATAAAAACATAGTCCACAAATTAGCAAAACAAGGATCCCAAGGTTTATATAATTGCCATGACAGGTCACTATAGAGACATTTATCTCTATAATGACCGTGTCATAGCGTTCAAATGAAGCTTGATATATGCAACTTCCCATCGGGTCACCCATCCTTAGAATACTGCAACATGAGCATGCTTAACTTCTACATTTTATTTGACTAGGCTAGTGGATGGGAAGCCGCCCCTAGTTGATAGGAATTGCCTCCTTGCCTTTAAGGCATTTCACGCTGGTCATCCTATGGGACCTACTCCCTCCTATCACACACATTTGTGCTTTTAGAAATATTATGTGATATTTACATGGCCGGTGTGTCACCGCCTAGCCTTCAATGAGCATTAACACTGGCAGCGGGAAAACGATGGGAGAAGAGGTGGGAAACCGATGAGAGAGTGGCGGGAAATGGTAGCATGTTTGGATGTATAACATTAATATAGAAAACTTAGTAGAGAAGGAATAGTGAGCTAGCACGACGCATGCACATAGTGCTTACCCATATATTGCATGTGCTGTCAAAAGGGATGAGGATTGTCGTTCGATCTGGGAGCATCCAACGGTGCAAACGTATGATCTGTGGGGTTTGGGTTTCCGCCAATCAGAACACACGACTGATATGTCTCCAAAGTATCTATAATTTTTGATTGTTCCATACTATTATATTATCCATTTTGGATGTTTTATATGCATTAATATTCTACTTTATATTACTTTTGGGACTAACTTATTAACCTAGAGCCCAATGCCAGTTTCAATTTTTTCTTGTTTTTGAGCATCGTAGAAAAGGAATACTAAATAGAGTTCAAACGGAATAAAACTTTACGATGATTTTTCTTGGACCAGAAGACATACCACGAGATTTGGAGTGCAAGTCACAAGATCCATGAGGCAGCGGCAAGGGTGGAGGGCGCGCCATAGGGGGGGGGCTACCTTGTGGGCCCCTTGGTGACTCCCTGACCTAGATCTTCCTCCTATATATTCACATATATTCCAAAACCCTCAGAAGCATCCATGAAAACCCTTTTCCACCACCGCAACCTTCTGTTCCCATGGGATCCCATCTTGGGGCCTTTTTCGGCATCCTGCCAGAGAAGATTCGATCATGGAGGTCATCTATATCAACTCTATTGCCCTTCCGATGAAGGGTGAGTAGTTTACCACCAACCTATTGGTCCATAGCTAGTAGCTAGATGTCTTCTGCTCTCTCTTTGATTCTCAATACCATGTTCTTCTCGATGTTCTGTGAGATCTATCCAATGTAATCTTCTTTTGCGGTGTGTTTATCATGATCTGATGAATTGTGGATTTATGACCAGCTTATCTATGAATATTATATGCATCTTCTCTTAATTATTATATGCATGATTTGATATCTTTGTATTTCTCTTCGAATTATCGATTTGGTTTGGCCAACTAGATTGGTTTTTCTTGCAACGGGAGATGTGCTTAGCTTTGGGTTCAATCTTGCGTGATTTCACCCAGTGACAAAGTAGGGGTAGCGAGACACATATTGCATTGTTGCCATCGAGGATAAAAATATGGGGTTTTCATCATATTTCTTGAGTTTATTCCTCTACATCATGTCATCTTACTTAAGGCGTTACTCCGTTCTTTATGAACTTAATACTCCAGATGCAGGCTAGATAGCGGTCGATGTGTGGAGTAATAGTAGTAGATGCAGGCAGGAGTCGATCTACTTGACACGGACATGCTGCCTATATTGCATAATCATTGCCTTGGATATGTCATAACTTTGCGCTTTTCCATCAGTTGCTCGATAGTAATTTGTTCACCCACCGTATTATTTGCCTTCAT
Organism: Triticum aestivum; assembly: GCF_018294505.1. Classification (NCBI taxonomy): domain Eukaryota; kingdom Viridiplantae; phylum Streptophyta; class Magnoliopsida; order Poales; family Poaceae; genus Triticum; species Triticum aestivum. Next base: position 662,048,495 of record NC_057798.1, on the reverse strand, counting down.
GAGAGAAGCCTCTAGTGAAACCTATGGCCCCCGGGTCTATCTTCCATCATATTAGTTTCCGATCTACTATTTTGCAATCTTTTTTTTCAGATCTATAAACCAAAAAACCCCAAAAATATTTTATCTTTTCTTTAGTTTTATATATCTCTATCAGTCTCACCTTTGCAAGTGACCGTGAAGGGATTGACAACCCCTTTATAGCATTGGGTGAAAGTGTTTGATTGTTTGTGTAGGTGCATCTACTGGGGACTTGCGCATTTCTCCTACTGGATACATACCTTGCTTCTTAACTGAGGAAAATACTTAACTCTACTGTGCTGCATCACCCTTTCCTCTTCAAGGGAAAAACCAACGCAAGCTCATGAAGTAGCAGGAAGAATTTCTGGCCCCGTTGCCCGGGAGATCTACGTCTAGCCTACCAAGTACCCATCATAAAACTTTCATCTCTTGCATGACATTATTTTCCATTTGCCTCTCATTTTCCTCTCCCCCACTTCTAAAACGATTTTCAGAAAAATACAAAAAGATTTCCTTTTTATTTGCCTTCTTTCCATATGTATTTTAGCTCGTTCTCTATCTTTGCTTGTGTTGCCATGTGCCTTCTACTTGCTTGCATCTTTGCCAGGACTGGTTTTCCAATAAAATATTTATTGAAAAATCGACCATTCTATCAGACCAGTATAGGAAAATCATCCTTACTAGTAGACAAGTCCTTGATACAGAAATCCAGTAGTACTAAATATTATACAAGGTTGAGCTGAGGCTGCTCAACAATTTATTACAAGCACACCGTTATTATACATAAAGGCGGATATGACACAAGAGGTATGATGGCATAACTACTGACTCATAATAAAAGTGGTGGTGGATATGTCACAGTGACGTGGTGACATGACTCCTAAATCTTACAGCTCATCGAGCGCCAGAGTGAGGCTCGATGATTTTATTTGGGTAGAGGAAGCATATATGATACAAGTGACCAATTCCAGGATCGCACGGGACTGACTGGGACTCCTCTAGGCATCGGACTCGCTATCCTACTCTTCATCCATAAGATTGCCTTCGTCAATATCTGGCCAAATCAACAAGCCAAGTGAGTACTTTGAATGTACTCGCAAGACAGTTTGGACATAAGATATAACAAATGCAAACATGATGCACATGAGCAGATTAGTAATGCACACTCAAGAAATAAGTTTTTCACGGCATGTAACATAAAAAGGAAGTCAGGCAGTAGTCCTCCCGAAATCCCAATAAAATAACTGAACACCGATCAGGTGTCTGAAGCGACGCCTCGAAAGGTAAATATAAATTAACATGCCGCAGTCGGGTGTCTGAGCGACACCACATAAAGGGCTTATATTGAAATGTAAATGACAGTGCATGCCACAGTCGTACGTCTAAGCGACATCTCGAAAAGGGCTTATAATGAAAGTAAATAACATGGATGCCACAGTCGGACGTCTGAGCGATGTCACATAAAGGGCTTATATCAAAAGTAAATAATGAGAATGCCACAGTCGGACGTCTGAGCGACATCACATAAAGGGCTTATATCAAAAGTAAACAACGAGAATGCCACAGTCGGACGTCTGAGCGACATCACATAAAGGGCTTATATCAAAAGTAAACAATGAGAATGCCACAGTCGGACGTCTGAGCGACATCACATAAAGGGCTTATATCAAAAGTAAACAACGAGAATGCCACAGTCGGACGTCTGAGCGATATCACATAAAGGGCTTATATTTCACCATTTGAATTCAAGTAGCTCATGAATTTAAATCATCCCAAGGAAATACTCAGTACGTAATAATAAACAGGTTAGTCCATCCACAGGAATAACATTCAGCCGGGTTTACCACTCATGTTTATTCACCGGAGATTGTCACTGAAACTGACACTGAGATTAACGATGAGACGGACGTTGAGACTGACACTGACACTGATATGTTGATCACAGTCCTTGACCATGGACACGGTCACTCGAACGGTTTTGACTCTGCAGAGTTTGTACTCTTTACCCATAGTCAACGGATTTCCGTAGTCACAAAGGACTAGTTCCGTTTACGGTATTTTAGAAGAAACACATCTAACCAGTACACACCCATTCCACATTCGCTGCCAGGAATCACCCTAGGCAACGTTCAAGAAAAACTTTAAGACGGGGAGGCCACAACCTCGAGTAGCATTGGATGAAATTTATATCGCGCGCTCTAAGGGGTGCCCCCCTCTCGGTCCCAATCGGAAACACCCATGCCCCCTGACCAGATGACGGGCTTTAATCCAGGGCCATGGAACCCTCATCACGGCCCCTCTATTTGGTGTGTATAAGGAAAGAGGTTTGCAACTGACTAGACCGCATTCTTTGCAGAAGACATGTGGTAGCACGAAAAAGGGGATGAACGGGAACATGACTTGATCCACGTTAATACTGGAGTTAAATGGTTGACATAAGCATGGCAGGCTTCAACAATACCAGCTTACAACCTATCATGCCACCACATGATCATGTTATCTCACCATCATATGAACACATCAAATTTCGAAGCTCACTTGTAGCTTACCTTGCATGCAATATAACATTCACTAATGCATATAAAGTCATGCCATGAGAACACTACTCAAGCAAACATGCAAAACACTCATCATATCAAAGGTTCAAACATGCTTGCCTGGTTCAGAGTAGTCGGAGTCTAGCTCGGTGAAGTTTGCGGCTCCGTCACCTCCTTCGGTATCTACGTTATAAAAAAATCGGATACTAACGTAAATACCATGTGTGCATAAAAGTTGTTCCAAATAATTTTCAAATAAACATGATAAAAAACTAGATAGAAAAATAAAGATGACAGAAAAATAATCAACTCAAAATCATCTTTTGTTTAAAAGTTATAAGGGTTTTAGTCCAGGGACTAATCTGTAATGAAACAGAAACTTTCCAGGGGCTAGTTTAGAAAAAGACAGAAAACGCTTCAGTTAGAAAGCGTATTTTGCCTGAAGGAGTTTTCAGAAAATGTTTCAAAAAAGAGAGAAAGCTGATGAGGGGGTCCCACCCGTCAGGTTTAAAAACAAAAACAGAGTCCCGCCGGCGCCCGAGGCTTGCGGTGGTCGCCGACGTCGATCCACGGCGAGGCAGGGGAAGTGGAGGGTACCTACGGACTCACGGAGCTCTCCCACGTCTGTGGGTGGTGGAGTTGGTCATCGACGAGCACCACATCGACAACGGCCTTTACTCCGGCAGACGGCGGTTCGGGCGGTGATGGATCTCGCCGAGGAGAGTTGGAACCGTCAAATTGGGACTCGGGTTAGACAAGTGGGTGCACTAGGAGGCTACTGACGCTGTTTGGGAGGCGGGGGTGCTCTCACCAGAGAGGATCTTGCCGGAGCCTGCGGCGGATCGGGGCGGCCGGAGTCGAGGAAGAAGGCCTCCTCGAGGTCCTCCTAGTGGTTGGGCGCAGTTCTGGTGAGGTAGATGGGTAGTGCTGGGTCGAGAATGAGCTCGAGGCCTCCTTTTATAGCCGGTCGAGGCGGTTGCCAAGAATGGGGTATATCCGGCGAACGATTACGGTGAGGCAGAGGCTGGACGGGGGTTTTAGGTGACTGGGCAACTTTGTGTTGGTCCACTGGTTCCATCCCGAGGCTAATCTTGGTTAACTTGGGCGATACTCCAAGTCTCTCGAAGGAACGGCCTCACGGGCTTGTCGGCGGCAGAGAGCGTGCTCTGCGCCTCTCAGGCCACGGCAATGGTGATGCAGTGCACGTAGAGAAGGGGATGGCCATGCGGAGGCTCTTGGTGGTGTGGGCTATGCTGGATGGCGCCGTATGGCAGAGCTGGCCCCTGTTGGCCGCCACGGGCGGTTCTACCACCGCGGAAGATGCCGACATTGGGGAGACACGTCGCCACCGACGCTCGCGCCCGTCCAAACGACCGTGCGACGTGATGGATAAGAAGGAGGAGCAGGGAGCAAGAGGCCATAGCATGCACTGGCGAGATTGACGCTGTGGCTCTAAAGAAAACGACAGTGACGACAGAACTTGAACACTGAACTCTACTTTGACAGAAAGAGTGCACGCCAGCTGTTCGATGAAATGTTTTGGGCACGTGGAATTTTTTTTGAGCTGATCCTGGGTGAGGTGACCTCTTGATGCATCTAGAGGCTGCCTGATTTATCTCAGATTTTTAGGAGAAGAAGAAGAATGAATTTTTCCAAAATTGGCAAATCTGGTTCAAACTTGCAGCAAGCATATTTTGAAAAAATTGAACTGTGGACCAGTGGATCTTGATGGATCTTGGTTGAGGGTACTAAGGACTAGCTAGGGTAATTTGCTTGGGCTCAGAAGCTTAAAGGATCTGGTACTTCCTTTGTAAATACCAAGAGTCCAAATTAAATGACAGAAAAAGATTTGATGATACTAAAGGAGATTTAAACTTGCTGGAATTGGATGCTTGGCTTGAACCAAAGTAGGGAGGTGGGTTTGGAAGAAAATTTTCAACATGGGTCATGGCAAGAGGAATATTTTTGAGTGGGCAGGAATAAACCCATAATTTATAGAAACTCTTTTTAATAAAAGAAATATTAAAACCACCCAAGATTATTTGTGTTGACCCAACACATGTTGAAGAACCCTCAAGACCAAAAACCTACATTGAGAAGAACTCCTAATTTTTTTTGTCAAAAAGGGTTTGAGAAGGAGAGCCCCTCTTTTAGCAAAAGCTCAAATAACCCCCTTTAAATCAAATAAAGAATTTAATAAAAAGCAAATAAATTTTTTTGGAGTGTTACAACACCTACCCCCTTATGAAAAATCTCGTCCCCGAGATTTCAGCTAATCCTCAAATATGTGTGGGTGCTCTGTCCGAAGGAAATCCTCTCTTTCCCATGTTGCTTCATCCTCGGTGTGATTGCTCCACTGAACCTTGAAAAAATTAATTGTTTCCTGACGGGTCCTCCTTTCAGACTCCTCCAATATTTTTATTGGACGTTCCCTGTAGGTGAGGTCTAGTTGCACGTCAATGCTCTCATGAGACACATGCTTCTCTGGGTTGCTTACACATTTCCTCAATTGTGAGATGTGGAACACGTCGTGGACGTCTGATAGTTCTTTGGGTAGGTCTAGCTGGTAGGCTACTATGCCTCTTCGTGCAGTCACACAGAAGGGTCCAATAAACCGTGGAGCTAGCTTTCCTTTAACTTTGAATCGCTGCAGGACCCTCATAGGAGATACTCGTAAGTACACATACTCACCGGGTTCAAAGCTGACTTCACGATGTTTTTGATCGTAATAACTCTTCTGTCGGCTTTGGGCTGTCTTGAGTCGATCCCTGATTAGTATAACTTTCTCCTCAGCTTCCTTGAGTATGTCGGGGCCGAAGATACGACTATCTCCTGTTTCTGACCAGTTTAATGGGGTACGGCATCTTCGCCCGTACAAGGCTTCAAAAGGTGCCATTTGCAGACTGGCTTGGTAACTATTGTTGTATGCGAACTCGGCATACGGCAAGCTTTCTTCCCAACTGGTTCCATAGGTGAGAACACATGCTCTCAGCATGTCCTCTAGGATTTGGTTCACACGTTCAGTTTGTCCTCCAGTCTGCGGGTGGTATGTTGTACTGAATACTAGTTGAGTTCCCAGAGCTTGTTGTAAATGATCCCAAAATCTAGAGATGAATTGAGTGCCTTTGTCAGATATTATAGTCTTTGGAATCCCATGTAGACAAACTATACGGCAGAGATAAAGCTTGGCAAGCTTCTGAGTGGTGTGGGGTGTCTTTACTGGGATGAAATGTGCCACCTTAGTTAATCTGTCTGTGATGACCCATATGGCATCATTTCCGTGTCGTGACCGAGGTAGTCCGACAATAAAATCCATTCCAATTTCGTCCCATTTCCACTCAGGTATCTTGTTTGGTTGTAATAGTCCTGCTGATTTTTGGTGCTCGGCTTTAATGCGCTGACATGAATCACAACATGAAATGAATGTGGCTATATCCCTTTTCATAACGCGCCACCAAAATTTTTCTTGAATGTCCTTGTACATTTTGGTCCCTCCAGGATGGATTAAATATGGAGCGGTGTGACCTTCGGCTAGAATTTGCTATTTGAGGTCCTCTAGATTTGGTACGCAAAGTCTGTCTCCGTACCATAATATTCCCGTATCGTCTATGACGAATTCTGAGGCCTTGCCCAGACTCACTTTTCTTTTTATGCCTTCGATGCTGGGGTGTCCAGGCTGAGCCTTCTTAATCTGTTCCATTAGGGTGGGCTGTATCTCCAAATTTGACATGTTGCCTTCAGTGACCATCACTAAGTTGAGTTTGGCGAACTCCTGCTGAAATTCAGGTCTCAAGTTCTGTAGACTGTCATTGCCCGAGCTGGGGTTTTGACTAAGAGCATCTGCCACTATATTCTCCTTTCCTGGATGGTAGTGAATGCCAACATCATAATATTTCACTAATTCCAACCAGCGCTGTTGTCGTAAATTGAGTTCTGGTTGTGTGAAAATATATTTGAGGCTTTTATGGTCCGTAATATTTCACAACGATTTCCGAGCAAAAAGTGCCTCACTCTTTGAGTGCATGAATGACTGCTGCCAACTCCAAGTCATGAGTAGGATAATTTTCTTCATGCTTTCGTAGTTGCCTGGAAGCGTATGCGACTACTTTGCCTTCTTGCATTAATACGCATCCGAGGCCCTTCCGGGATGCGTCACAATACACTTCAAAACTTTTGTGTATGTTTGGCACAACCAATACTGGTGCTGTTGTTAATTTCCTTTTGAGTTCTTGGAAACTTTTCTTGCAAGCTTCAGTCCATAAAAATTTCTTATCCTTCTTGAGTAACTGTGTCATTGGTTTTGCTATGGTGGAGAACCCTTCAATAAACCTTCGGTAATATCCTGCCATTCCCAGGAAACTTCGTACATCCGTTACGTTGGCTGGTGGTTTCCAGCCAAGTACGGCCTTGACTTTTTCTGGGTCTACGGCAACACCTTCTTGGGTCAATACATGGCCTAGAAAACCAACTTGTCTTAACCAAAATTCACATTTGCTGAATTTGGCGTATAATTGATGTTTCCTTAATTCTCCCAATACAATTCTGAGGTGTTCAGCATGCTCTTCTGGTGTCTTGGAGTATACCAGGATATCATCAATGAATACCACAACAAATTTGTCCATAAATTTCATAAACACTTTGTTCATGAGGTGGACAAAATATGCGGGGGCGTTTGTCAGTCCAAACGGCATTACTGTAAATTCATATAGTCCGTATCTGGAGGTGAATGTTGTCTTAGGGATATCTTCTGTCCGTACTTTTAATTGATGATACCCCGACCTTAAATCAATTTTTGAGAAAACCTTGGCTTGTGTGAGCTGGTCAAATAAATCATTTATCTGAGGCATCGGATATTTGTTTTTGATGGTGACCATGTTGAGTGCTCGATAGTCTATACATAATCTCAGTGTCCCATCCTTTTTCTTGGCAAATAATACTGGTGAACCCCAAGGTGAGGAGCTGGCTCGTATAAATCCTTTGTCCCGTAATTCTTTTATTTGCTTCTTTAATTCTACCAACTCGGAGGGTGCCATTCTATAGGGTTTCTTGTAAATGGGGGTGGTTCCAGGTGCTAGTTCAATGATGAACTCTATTTCCCGGTCTGGTGGCATGCCTGGTAGTTCTTCGGGAAATACGTCGGGGAACTCACACACCACTGGAACTTTTCTTAACTCTGAAATGTCCACCTTATTCAACCTTGGTTGCCGTGACATTGGTCTTTCTTGAGCTGCAATTTTTATCGTCTTCCCATGATGATGAGTAAGAATTACAGTCCGATTGAAGCAGTCGATAAATCCCTTGTTGGTGGTTAACCAGTCCATTCCTAGGATAACATCCAGTCCCTTATTTTCCAATAAAATGAGGTTTGCCTAAAACTTTAGTCCCTCAAACTCAATAACCACACCTTGGCAGTAACTCTGAGTGATTTGCTTAATCCCGGGGGACTTGATGATCATGGATTTTTCCAAGGGAAGCATCGAAAAATCATGTTGCAAAGCAAATTTCTTTGAAATGAATGAGTGAGAAGCTCTAGAATCAAACAAAACCGTGGCAGGTATTGTGTTGACAGGGAACGTATCGAGTACGATATCCGGGGCATTCTATGCTTCTTCCTTGGTCACATGGTTCAAGTGACCCTTCTTGTGATTGTTATTGGGGTTGAAGTTGTTACGCTTGGGGGCTGAATTATTTCCACTGTTGCTCGGCTTGGGGACCGATTTCTTGGCTTTGGGCACTGTTTGGCATAGTGTCCTTCCTCTCCACAAGCGTAGCAAGTAACACCTGGGCGATATGTAAAATCCTTGTCCCTTGCATGAAATTTTTTGTTTGGTCATGGAACATTTGTCGTGGATTTGTTTGCTCCACCTTTCTGAAGATCAGTCTTGTTCCGGTTGTTATGAGCATGAGTAGTCTTGTCTCTTTTGCGCTTGCGAAAATCTTCCAAGCTGCGGCGCTCATTTTCCAATGTAATAGCTTTCTGCACAAGTGTTTTCAAATCCGGAAAGGTGTGTTTGACCAGCTGGCATTTAAGTGCTGGTGCCAGACCGTCCAGGAATTTTTCCATCTTTTTTATTTTCATTCATATGCTCTTCGTTGGCATAACGAGATAATTGAGTAAACTGACTGTTGTACTTAGTCACTATCATGCTTCTCTACTTGAGGTCATCAAACTCCCTTTTCTTGATCTTCATAATGCTTCTGGGAATGTGGGCCCCACGAAAACCTTCTTTAAATTCTTCCCAGGTGATGTTATTTTCATTGGGGTGCATGTGTAGGAAATTTTCCCACCATGATGCATCTGCTCCAGTGAGGTAGTGAGGTGCATATAGTACCTTCTCGTGGTCCGAACATTGTGCAATAATTAATTTCCTCTCAATGTCTCGAAGCCAATCATCGGCCTCAAGAGGTCTATCAGTGTGAGAGAACGTTGGGGGACATGTCTTTTGTAGTTGAGACAATTTGGATTGCTGCTGATACGGTCCACGGTGATTTCCCATATTGATAACATGGTTCATCATTTCTTGATGCTGCTGTTGGCTTTTCTCATAAAGGCGGCATACTTGAGAAAATGCTGCTTCAATACCTTGCTGACTTGACTGCCCCTGTGTGAAATTGTTACTTGTCTGGGTACCATAATTTTCTTCCGGCGGACTTGGCATGGAACGAGTCCAGGGACGAGGCATTTGCCACTCTGGGGTATTTTTGCAGAATTTATGAGAAAAGCCGAGTGGCAAAAATTAAATAAAATTGCAAAGGCGAAACTCCAAGATTTTTCAAGAAAATACTTGATTGCGCATGGAGAAGGACCACTTAGTACATATCTTACATGCAAGCAGTAATTATACAATACATCACTCAGGATGTGCGTACACATTCCTGGCATGTTATTTAAGATAGTGCACTTCTCCGAGATCCTACATGATGCGCACACAAACTACTTCTCACCAAATCTATATACATATAAACATATCATACAAACGGGTACATCGCACGACTGCCAGGCACACTCAGTCGGAGATGGTGAGAATTTCCCTTGGCCTGACAAGGGTAAGACCCAGTGATGCTGAAGACTCAACCTCCTCCTCACTAATAGGCTCTAGGCGTGAAGTACTGAGTTGAGGAGCTGGTGCGGGCGCGGTAGGTGGTGCAGCTCTGATGGAGTAGGAGCAATGATTTGGTCAAACTCTTCAGGGGCAGGCAGGCGGTGAGCATTGGCAAAGATGGCAGGTGCATAGGATGCTGAGGAAGAGACGTAAGTCAGTGCTGGTGCTGTATGGAGGAGCTCCCTCCTGTTGGCGGAACAGCCCTGCACGAAGTCCATACGAGCAGCCACAAAGTCATCCACGAGGTTATCAAAAGCTGCCTCAAGAGCTTTGAGATATTCAACCAACATCTCAATAGCCTCATCTCTCTCCCCCTAGCGCAAGCGAACGCATAGTGACATGTGTATGGCACGTGGCATGGGAGGTAGCGGTAGCGACGAGTCTTCATCGAAGGAAGAGCATCCCGGAGACGAGCTATCGCCTCACGGGCAGCCATCTGCATGGCATGCCTCTCCGTAGGCATGGCCCTTCCCACAAATCGGAAGCGGCGTGACTCAACACGTCCTCCCTTGAATTGCACCGCGGCCTGGTGCATGGACACGTTGTCGCTGATCTTGTGCTGGTAGAGTGTGAACTCCGGACGAGCCGATGGCCCGATCGCGACTTTGGTGATGGAGACGAGAAGCTTGATAAACCCCTCAGGTACATTGGCGAACACCTGTGACTCACAGCCGCTGCCAGCCATCTACAAAAGTAGACAAAAATTCCGAATAGTCAAATCATAAATTTATGATGACTAGCAGAAAATTGCTACATTTGCAAAATGATAAATAAAAGCACTTATTATGCTAATAACCGATTAGCGATCGCACCTAGTGGCTTCCTACAGTCAGCCTGGCTCTGATACCAAGGTTGTCAGGACCGGTTTTCCAATAAAATATTTATTGAAAAATCGACCATTTTATCAGACCAGTATAGGAAAATCATCCTTACTAGTAGACAAATCCTTGATACAGAAATCTAGTAGTACTAAATATTATACAAGGTTGAGCTTAGGCTGCACAACAATTTATTACAAGCACAACGATATTATACATAAAGGCGGATATGACACAAGAGGTATGGTGGCATAACTACTGACTCATAATAAAAGTGATGGTGGATATGTCACAGTGACGTGGGTGACATGACTCCTAAATATTACATCTCATCGAGCACCAGAGTGAGGCTCGATGATTTTATTTGGGTAGCGGTAGCATATATGATACAAGTGACCAATTCCAGGATCGCACGGGACTGACTGGGACTCCTCTAGGCGTCGGACTCGCTATCGTACTCTTCATCCATAAGATCGCCTTCGTCAATATCTGGCCAAATCAACAAGCCAGGTGAGTACTTTGAATGTACTCGCAAGACAGTTTGGACATAAGATATAACAAATGCAAACATGATGCACATGAGCAGATTAGTAATGCACACTCAAGAAATAAGTTTTTCACGGCATGTAACATAAAAAGGAAGTCAGGAGGTAGTCCTCCCAAAATCCCAATAAAATAACAGAAGACCGATCGGGTCTCTGAAGCGACGCATCGAAACATAAATATAAATTAACATGACATAGTCAGGTGTCCGAGCGACACCACATAAAGGGCTTATATTGAAATGTAAATGATAGTGCATGCCACAGTCGGACGTCTAATCGACATCTCGAAAAGGGCTTATAATGAAAGTAAATAACATGGATACCACAGTCGGACGTCTGAGCAACGTCACATAAAGGGCTTATATCAAAAGTAAATAACGAGAATGCCACAGTCGGACGTCTGAGCGACATCACATAAAGGGCTTATATCAAAAGTAAACAATGAGAATGCCACAGTCGGACGTCTGAGCGACATAACATAAAGGGCTTATATCAAAAGTAAACAACAAGAATGCCACAGTTGGACGTCTGAGCGACATCACATAAAGGGATTATATCAAAAGTAAACAACGAGAATGCCATAGTCTGAGCGACATCACATAAAGGGCTTATATTTCACCATTCGAATTCAAGTAGCTCATGAATTTAAATCATCCCAAGGAAATACTCAGTACGTAATAATAAACATGTTAGACCATCCATAGGAATAACATTCAGTCGGGTTTACCACTCATGTTTATTCACCAGAGATTGTCACTGAAACTGACACTGAGACTGACGATGAGACGGACGTTGAGACTGACACTGACACTGATATGTTGATCACAGTCCTTGACCATGTACACGGTTACTCGAATGGTTTTGACTCTGCAGAGTTTGTACTCTTTACCCACAGTAACCGGATTTCCCTAGTCACAAAGGACTAGTTTCGTTTATGGTATTTTAGAAGAAACTCATCTAACCAGTACACACCCATTCCACATTCCGCTGCCAGGAATCACCCTAGGCAACGTTCAAGAAAAACTTTAAGACGGGGAGGCCACAACCTCGAGTAGCATGGGATCAAATTTATATCGCGCGCTCTAAGGGGTGCCCCCCTCTCGGTCCCAACCAGAAACACCCATGCCCCCTGACCTGATGACGGGATTTAATCCAGGGCCATGGAACTCTCATCACGGCCCCTCTATTTGGCGTGTACAAGGAAAGAGGTTTGCAACTGACTAGACCGCATTCTTTGCAGAAGACATGTGGTAGCACGAAAAAGGGGACGAACGGAAACATGACTTGATCCACGTTGATACCGGAGTTAAACGGTTGACATAAGCCTGGCATGCTTCAACAATACCAGCTTGCAACCTATCATGCCACCACATGATCAGGTTATCTCACCATCATATGAACACATCAAATTTCGAAGCTCACTTGTAGCTTACCTTGCATGCAATATAACATTCACTAATGCATATAAAGACATGCCATGAGAACACTACTCAAGCAAACATGCAAAACACTCATCATATCAAAGGTTCAAACATGCTTGCCTGGTTCAGAGTAGTCGGAGTCTAGCTCGGTGAAGTTTGCGGCTCCGTCACCTCCTTCGGTATCTACGTTATAAAAAAATCGGATACTAACGTAAATACCGTGCGTGCATAAAAGTTGTTCCAAATAATTTTCAAATAAATATGATAAAAACTAGATAGAAAAATAAAGATGACAGAAAAAGAATCAACTCAAAATCATCTTTTGTTTAAAAGTTATAAGGGTTTTAGTCCAGGGACTAATCTGTAATGAAACAGAAACTTTCCAGGGGCTAGTTTAGAAAAAGACAGAAAACGCTTCAGTTAGAAACCGTATTTTGCCCGAAGGCGTTTTCAAAAATCGTTTCAAAAAAGAGAGAAAGCTGACGAGGGGGTCCCACCCGTCAGATTTAAAAACAAAAACAGAGTCCCGCCGGTGCCCGAGGCTTGCGGTGGTCGCCGGCGTCGATCCACGGGGAGGCAGGGGAAGTGGAGGGTATCCATGGACTCACGAAGCTCTCCCGCGTCTGTGGGTGGTGGAGTTGGTCATCGGCGAGCAACACATCGACGATGGCCTTTACTTCGGCGGGTGGCGGTTCGGGCGGTGATGGATCTCGCCGAGGAGAGGTGCAAACGTCATATTGGGACTCGATTTAGACAAGTGGGTGCACTAGGAGGCTACTGACGCCGTTTGGGAGGCGGGGGTGCTCTCACCAGAGAGGATCTTGCCGGAGCCTGAGGTGGATCGGGGTGGCCGGAGTCGAGGAAGAAGGCATCCTCGAGGTCCTCCTAGTGGTTGGGCGCAGTTCTGGTGAGACGGAGGGGTAGTGCTGGGTCGAGAACGAGTTCGAGGCCTCCTTTTATAGCCAGTCGAGGCGGTTGCCAAGAACAGGGTATCTCCAGCGAGCGATCACGGCGAGGCAGAGGCTGGATGTGGGTTTTAGGTGACTCGACAGCTTTGTGTTGGTCCACTGGTTCCCTACCGAGGGTAATCTTGGTTCACTTGGGCGATACTCCAAGTCTCTCGACGGAACGGCCTCACGGGCTCGTCGGCGGCAGAGAGCGTGCTCTGCGCCTCTCAGGCCACGACGACGGTGCTGCAGCGCGCAGAGAAGGGAATGGCCACGCGGAGGCTCCTTGTGGTGTGGGCGGTGCTGGACGGCGCCGTATGGCAGAGCTGGCCCCTGTTGGGCGCCACGGGCGGTTCTGCCACCGTGGAAGACGCCAGCATTGGGGAGACACATCGTCACCAACGCTTGCGCCCGTCCAAACGACCATGCGGCATGATGGATAAGAAGGAGGAGCAGGGAGCAAGAGGCCAGAGCGAGCACTGGCGAGATTGATGCCCCGGCTCTGAAGAAAACGACACTGACGACAGAACTTGAACACTGAACTCTGAACTTTGACAGAAACAGTGCACGCCAACTGTTCGATGAAATGTTTTGGGCACATGGAAAATTTTTCTTGAGCTGATCCTTGGTGAGGAGACCTCTTGATGCATCTAGAGGCTGCCTGATTTATCTCAGATTTTTAGGAGAAGAAAAAGAATGAATTTCGACAAAATTGGCAAATCTGGTTCAAACTTGCACCAAGCATATTTTGAAAAATTTGAACTGTGGACCAGTGGATCTTGATGGATCTTGGTTGAGGGTACTAAGGACTAGCTAGGGTATTTTGCTTGGGCTCAAAAGCTTAAAGGATCTGGTACTTCCTTTGTAAATACCAAGAGTCCAAATTAAATGACAGAAAAAGATTTGATGATAAAATAAATAGAATAAAAGTCTAAAGGAGATTGAAACTTGCTGGAGTTGGATGCTTGGCTTGGACCAATGTTGGGAGGTGGGTTTGGAAGAAAATTTTGAACATGGGTCATGGCAAGAGAAATATTTTTGAGTGGGAAGGAATAAACCCATAATTTATAGAAACTCTTTTTAATAAAAGAAATATTAAAACCACCCAAGATTATTTGTGTTGACCCAACATATGTTGAAGAACCCTCAAGACCAAAAATCAATATTGAGAAGAACTCATAATTTTTTTTGTCAAAAAGGGTTTGAGAAGGAGAGCCCCTCTTTTAGCAAAAACTCAAATAACCCCCTTTAAATCAAATAAAGAATTTAATAAAAACCAAATAATTTTTTTTGGAGTGTTACAATATTTGCTTGCTAAAAATCTATTGATATGGATCCACTTAAAGCTTTCTACTTGGATTATCTTTGATCCATATGTGCTCGTGCTTAAACCCCAACTAGTTTAGTTGAGGGAAAATCTTTATATGAGCATGCTCATTTTGTGTCACCGTTTGTCTGAAAAAGGGAGACTCTTATGGAATCAAGTAAATTGTTTGCTTTGTTATGCTCGGAATCTTTGTGAACTTTGTGATTTTACTTGTTGCTCTAAAAACCCTAAAAAACACCTTCCCCACCTATGTGAATTTAATGATAATGAAATCTTATCTTCATATGAAAAGGGTGTTTATAGTTACTATGAAATCGAACAAATTAAAGAATTTATCGCTTTTAAGGGTGCTTATGAAGTTGCTTCTTTGATTGAAAAGTATGATATTACTCTCTACAAATCTGAAAATTTTGACATACTTAATTATTTATATAAATACTATGCTTCTAATGCCTATGTTAAAGAATTTATTGAGAGCATGTCCGCTGCTTTAGAAGAAAATAATGATATGCATGAATCTATAGATGATTATGATTTTTTTGATTTGATTGAAATATCCCTTGATGAACATGATGCTTGCTATTCTTATGGCCATGATGCCAATATTAATTATGCTTATGGAGATGAACTTGCTATAGTTCGTTATGTTAAACATGAAATTATTGCTATTGCACCCACACTTGATAGTTCCTTCAATGAAAAGCATGATTGCAATGATGTTATTATAAATTCTATTAATGTCAATTGTGTTAATGATATGCAAAACCCTAAGCTTGGGGATGCTAGTTTTCCTATGTCCGCTACTTATTTCAATGATCATGATTGGGGTGATAATGCTTCTTATGATGAATATGTTTGCTATAATATTGAAAGTGGGTTTGGAAGAGTGTCAACTCTAGGTAAAAATAACCCACATATTTGGAGAGTGTTCAATCTTATGAATTTTTTGATAAAGGTGGGTTTGAAGAGGTCATGACTTTAGTTAATGTTAATCCCACTATTTTGGAAGAGTGTCAACTTCACATGCATGTGGATCATGTTAGGAATATGTTATGTGATAGTTATATTGTTGAAATTGAATATGATCCTACATGTAATTATTATGAGAGAGGAAAATATGGTTGTGGAAATTTCCATGTTACTAAATTACCTCTCTTCATGTTGAGATTGTCTATGTTTTATTCTTCTTCCTTGCATACGGTTTTTGCTTGTCTTGATAATTTAATTGCTTATAAAATGCCTATGCATAGGAAGTATGTTATACTTAGATGTGTTTGTCACGTGCTATATGATTCTCGCTTTGTGCTTCAATTCTTGTCTTTCATGGGAGCATCATTAAAATTACCAATGCCTAGCTAAAAGGCTTTATAGAAAAGCGCTTCTTGGGAGATAACCCAATATATTTCCTTGCTATTTTGGAATAAATTTTTCATCTTCCCTCTGCTTAGATGTGTTTTGGTGTTTTAATTAGTGTTTGTTCCAAGTAAGTCCTTTGGGATGGCTTACAGTGATAGTTGATTTGATCATGCTGAAAAAAAGAAAGTTTTTCACCCAATAAAATAATTTTCATAATTCATGGAAGTGTAATTTTGATCTGATTCTTTTTTCACAAGATTGGTATACAAATTTCCCCAGTTTTCCTAATTTTTCAGAATATTTGGAGTTACAGAAGTATTCGAAGTTTCCTGATTACTACAGACTATTCTGTTTTTGACAAATTCTGTTTTCGATGTGTTGTTTGCTTATTTTGATTAATCTATGGGTAGTATCGAGGGGTATGAACCATGGAGAAGTTGAAATACGATAGATATTACACCAATATAAATGAATAATGAGTTCACAACAGTACAAAAGATGTGATTTTATTTTATTATACTAACGGATCTCATGAGTTTTCTGTTGAGTTTTGTGTTGTAAAGTTTTCAAGTTTTGGGTAAATATTTGATGGACTATGGAATAAGGAGTGGCAAGAGCCTAAGCTTGGGGATGCCCAAGGCACCCCAAGGTAATATTCAAGGACAACCAAGAGCCTAAGCTTGGGGATGGCCCGGCTGTCATCCCCTCTTTCGTCTTCGTCTATTGGTAATTTACTTGAGGCTATATTTTTACTCACCACATGATATGTGTTTTGCTTGGAGCGTCTTGTATGATCTGAGTCTTTAATTTTTAGTTTACCACAATCATACTTGATGTACACACCTTTTGAGAGGGACACACATGAATCGTGATTTATCAGAATACTCTATGTGCTTCACTTATATCTTTTGAGCTAGGCAATTTTGCTCTAGTGCTTCACTTATATCTTTTAAGAGGATGGCGGTGGCTTTATTTTATTGAAATTGTTGAACTCTCATGCTTCACTTATATTATTCTGAGAGTCTCTCTAAACAGAATGGTAATTTTCTTTGCTTATGAATTTAGTCCTAGTATGATGGGCATCCAAGAGGGATATAATAAAAACTTTCATATAAAGTGCGTTGAATACTATTAGAAGTTTGATTCCCTAAGATTGTTTTGAGATGTAAATATGATGATATTAGAGCTATGCTAGTGAGTAATTGTGGATTTCAGAAATACTTGTGTTAAAGTTTGTGATTCCCGTGGCATGCACGTATGGTGAACCATTATGTGATGAAGTCGTAGCATGCTTTATTTATTGATTATCTTCCTTATGAGTGGCGATCAGGGACGAGCAATGGTCTTTTCCTACCAATCTACCCCCCTAGGAGCATGTGTGTAGTACTTGTTTTGATAACTAATAGATTTTTGCAATAAGTATGTGAGTTCTTTATGACTAATGTTGAGTCCATGGATTATACGCACTCTCATGCTTCCACCATTGCTAGCTTCTCTAGTACCGTGCAACTTTCGCCAGTGCATTACACCCACCATATACCTTCCTCAAAACAGCCACAATACCTACCTATTATGGCATTTCCATAGCCATTCCGAGACATATTGCCATGCAACTTTCCACCGTTCTATTTATTATGACACACTCCATCATTGTCATATTGCTTTGCATGATCTTGTAGTTGACATCGCATTTGGGGCAAAGCCACCATTTATCATTTATACATGTTACTCTTGAGTCATTGCACATCCCGGTACACCGCCAGAGGCATTCATATAGAGTCATATTTTTGTTCTAAGTATCGAGTTGTAATTCTTAAGTTGTAAGTAAATGAAAGTGTGATGAGCATCATTATTAGAGCATTATCCCATGTGAGGAAAGGATGATGGAAGCTATGATTCCCTCACAAGTTGGGATGAATCTCCAGACTTTATAAAAAATAAAAGAGGCCAAAGAAGCCCACCAAAAAAATGAAAGAAAATAGAGAAGGCGCAATGTTACTATCCTTTTCCCACACTTGTGCTTCAAAGTAGCACCATGATCTTCATGATAGAGAGTCTCCTATGTTATCACTTTCATATACTAAGTGGGAATTTTTCGTTATAGAACTTGGCTTGTATATTCCAATGATGGGATTCCTCAAATTACCCTAGGTTTTCGTGAGGAAGCGAGTTGGATGCACACCCACTTAGTTTCTTTTGGAGCTTTCATAAACTTATAGCTCTAGTGCATCCGTTGCATGGCAATCCCTACTCACTCTCATTGATATATATTGATGGGTATCTCCATAGCTTGTTGATATGCCTAGTTGATGTGAGACTATCTCCTTCTTTTTGTCTTCTCCACAACCACCATATTCTATTCCACCTATAGTGCTATGTCCATGGCTCACGCTCATGTATTGCGTGAAAGTTGAAAAAGTTTGAGAACATCAGAAGCATGAAACAATTGATTGGCTTGTTATCGGGGTTGTGCATGATTTAATACTTTGTGTGATGAAGATGGAGCATAGCTAGACTATATGATTTTGTAGGGATAGCTTTCTTTTCCCATGTTATTTCTAGAAGACATGATTGCTTTATTAGTATGCCTGAAGTATTATTGTTTTTATGTAAATATTAAACTTTTGTTTTGAATCGGGATCTGAACATTCATGCCACAATGAAGAAAATTACAAAGATAAATATGTTAGGTAGCATTCCACATCAAAAATTCTATTTTTATCATTTACCTACTCGAGGACGAGGAGGAATTAAGCTTGGGATAGTTGATACGTCTCCAATGTATCTATAATTTTTGATTGTTCCATGCTATTATATTATCTATTTTGGATGTTTTATATGCATTATTATGCTATTTTATATTATTTTTGGGACTAACTTATTAACCTAGAGCCCAGTGCTAGTTTCTGTTTTTCCTTGTTTTTGAGCTTCACAGAAAAGGAATATTAAATGGAGTCCAAAAAGAATAAAACTTCACGATGATTTTTCTTGGACCAGAAGACACCCAGGGGTCTTGGAGTGCAAGTCATAAGAGCCACACAAGGCGGCTGCAAGGTTCGAGGGCGCGCCCTTGGGGGGGGGGGGCTACCTTGTGGGCCCCTCAGCGACTCCCTGACCTAGATCTTCCTCCTATATATTCACATATATTCCATAACCCTCACAAGCATTCACGAAAACACTTTTCCACCACCAAAACCTCCTGTTCCCGCGAGATCCCATCTTGGGGCCTTTTTCGGTATCATGCCAGAGGGGGATTCGATCACGGAGTGCATCTACATCAACTATATTGCCCTTCCAATGAAGCGTGAGTAGTTTACCACAGACCTACGAGTCCATAGCTAGTAGCTAGATTGCTTCTTCTCTCTTTTTTATTCTCAATACCATGTTCTCCTCGATGTTCCTGGAGATCTATCTAATGTAATCTTCTTTTGCAGTGTGTTTGTCAAGATCCGATGAATTGTGGATTTATGATCAACTTATCTATGAATATTATTTGAATCTTCTCTGAATTCTTATATGTATGATTTGATATCTTTGTATTTCTCTTCGAAATAACGGTTTGGTTGGGCCAAGTAGATTGGTTTTTCTTGCAATGCGAGAGGTGGTTAGCTTTGGGTTCAATCATGCATGATTTCACCCAGTGACAAATTAGGGTTAGTGTCATGGAGATATCACGTCAGATGTCCTAACAGAAGGACTTAGTCGTGGAGCCATCGCAACAAGATTAGCTTGAAGGGGTTAAACCGAACAAGGGACATGAGAGTTTTATACTAGTTCGGCCCCTTACGATGAAGGTAAAAGCCTACGTCTAGTTGTGATGGAATTGCTTGGGTTTCGATGACCAGGGAGCAAATACGCTTTGCCTGAGTCTCGAGTTGTTGTTTCCTGTGCCGGAACCGCCGCCGGGTTGTCCCTATATATACACAGGTTGACACACGGGCGGTCTACAGAGTCCCAAGGCCGGTTCATACAAGTGTCTAGTTTGGTCTATCCCTTTTTCCTATCTTACAATACAAGTTATACAACTATGGCGGTTTACCATTATTAGCCCTAATCCGCCTTTGGGCTCTAGGCCTCTAAGCTTTATCAGTAAAGCGCCATCTTCTTTGTCTTCATGGGCTTCAATATAGTTGAGCGTGAACCGACCCCTCCTGGGCGATTACACTCAGTAGTTATATCCTCAACATTAGGCCCCAGATTGATTTGAACCTGTTCATGTCAATCTTCAATACTTAGAAAAATTCCATGAACATCTTCTTACGATTCCTGTAAACCGCCATGATGTCTTCTCCCCGTAAACTTTGGTAAACCGCCATGACATCATCTTCTGAAAACTGCAGTGAATCATCATGACGTCATCTCTGCATAAAATGATGATAAAGATTCCCTTTATTTATTTAATTACCGAAGATCGAGGCGACAGCTGCGCCCCCTCTTGCCGCTTCAGGCTCCTCGGTTCTCATGCCTGCCGCTTATCCCCTTGCCTTTATAAATAAGACCGGGGGTCCTTCCATTTTCCCCCTTTCCTCTTCACATCTTCTTCCTCCTCACGACCCCGAGGTTCTCAAGCATCGACGCCGCCGTCGACCCTTCAACCTGCACTGACTAGGCTACTGCATCAACCCGTTCGTACCAGAGATCTTGCGACACTCCTCCGCTGCTATGTGGCCCTGGTAAATATTCCCTTCCTCAACTTATCAAATCTGCATTATGGTTTCGAAGTTCTTCGGTGTTCATCAGCGTTCATCAGTGCTCATCTGCTTTTTTATTTAGCATCTCACTGAATCTAGCTAGGCCTAACATCTTCTCGTGGCCGGAGCCATAGTTTTAATCTGTCCTGCCATAGCCTCTCGTTGTTCCTGGATAGATCCCATCTGGAGTGTTAATGTCCTTCTGTCACCATTTTTAGGGATCAGAAAATTTTCTTTACTAGGCTATGGTAGATCCAAAATTAAAATATCATCTTGTGAAACCTGTTTCCTCAGTACTTAATGAATTTCAGCTCTGCTACTTCCACTATAGGCGGTTTAACTTTGTAGAAAACCATAATCCGCCAGGTACCATTAGCCCTCACTTAAACCGCCTTCTTGACTTGAGTAGCAACATCCAGTTTAACTTGTATATATGCCTTGATTAAATCCTCCGGTTTAATACCAGTTTATGCACAACAATCTTGAACCGTGAACCGGCTTTTGCACTTCCTTTACAGTTTGTCTTCCAAAATGGCCAAGCAATTCGCCTCTTGCAACTGGGTTCCTTCCTGGATCACAGAAACGTAACTTAATGGATATGTTCTAACTGGCGCTTTGGCCAAGAAGGATGTCCTTCATTGGCGAGTCCCTGGCCCTGAGTGCCCTCCTGTACCTCAATATGGAGAAGTGGTTGTATTTATGTAGCATCTAGACCGGGGGTTTAGCCCTCCCGGATCAAAGTTTTTCCAGGATGTACTTGCTAGCTTCCAACTCCATCCTCAAGACATTGGACCAAACTCTGTGTCCAACATATGCAATTTCCATGTGTTCTGTGAAGTTTACCTTCAAGAAGAACCAACTGTTGAGCTCTTCCGAGACTTCTTCCACTTAAACTGCCGAACTGAATTATCTGACGGCGGAGTGTCGATTCAGAAGAGGAAGGAAGTCGATTTTCCTCATGCCAAACATCACAGCCACCCTAAAGACGGGAATCAAACATGGTTCTATTGTCAGAACACCGCCCTTGCTGATGAACACCCTCTGCCGGGTTACCGTGCTCACCGGCTCAGTAATGTCTATCCACTGCCTCAACGGCTCACTGCTAAAGAACAACAAACTGATGCACCTCAACTTGCTAAGCTCCGGGCTTTCCTAGCAAACGGCTTAACCGACATTGACCTAATTCGTTGCTGGGTTTCATGGGGTATCCTGCCTTTAAGCCACCGCAGCAGGTTGATGCATGAGTATACCGGGGACATCAAGGACCCTCAACGGTACCATGAAATAGAGATAACTAATGATGAAGTCACTGAGGCTGTCAAGAAGATGCTGGATGAATCGATCGCTGAATGCAACAAAACTGGGCTACGTCCCTTTTATGCCTCCAACAAACCGCCAGCGGTAAGAATTTTATCCTTCTGCCTTTTTGATCCGTCTACGCTTTAATACTGTTCTGATAACCCTTTGTTTATTCTTATAGGCCAAAGATCCTTTTTGGAAGAGGAAAACTCAAGACAAACCGGCAAAAACTCAAGACAAACCGGCGAGGGCTCTTCGTGCCAAGAGCAAGGTCACGAAGAGGCCAGCCAAGAATAAAACCGCGGAGTCCTCTGATCCGCCCGAAGATGTTGATGAATCGGAACAAGAGGTAGAACTTGACTCCCTTGGTTCATTTTTCGTACACCTTATTGACAATGACTATTATCAGGATGATGCTGAACCAGCCGTGCTGACCATGTAGAGGTAATCTCCCTTTCCTCTGATTCAGATCATGTGCCAGTTCAAAAACTTCGCCGTGCAGTTCGGAAAGTAAAACACTCACATCCTCTTGCTCATTTGGATCCACAATTTTAATTGAAGACACAACAACTTGAAGGTCGTCGCACAAGCCGGCATAGTGGCCAACAGGTCACTTCCTCCGGTTTACCGGATACACCAACCCGGAAGCGTCGTCCAGAGGTTTCTTGTTCTTCCAATAAATCTTATCCTTTGGCAGGTTGCTTCCGATATCCACTTAATCCGTCTGCTTTGAATTATCAGGTAACTTCCAACTCATCTTCTGGCGATTCATCAACCACACAAATGCCTCCTCTCAAGACTGTCCCTGGGTGAGTGATGTTTTTATATTATCCTTTTTGCACATGGTATATCATACTAACCTTGGCATGTTATTTTGCAGCACCAAAGGCCGGCTCAGCAAGAAGGCAAGAACAAATGCTTCTACAGAGGATTTTGAACCAGAGAAGATCCCGGAAGGTGCTGGTGGAGATGCTGACATTGCTGTGGACGATCCTGTACCCCAAGATCAGGATACTTATGCTCATCCGCCGGAAGTTAACCCGGCTAGTCCTCATGCTGATCCACCCAGCCCAGCCAAGGACGAAGATCTGCCAAGCCCAGCCAGGGATACTGTCAATCCGCCAAGCCCATCAAAAGGTGGCGATGATGATGATGTTATTATCACCGGTACTGGTCACACTGTCCTTGGCAACCCGGTTTGCCTTATCAAAGCATACTGCCAAGGAAGAATTTGCTGCTATGGGCAAGGGGAAAGGGAAAACAGATTTATCCAGCTACGTTAACCTTACTGCCTAGGAGCTCCATTCCGGATTCCTAAACCGCCTATAAACAAGCCGGGATTATGAGGCTGGTTTGGTGAACATGATGAAGGAGCGCTATGAGGTAATCTTCAAAACACTTTAAATTTTCTTGTTCTGCATACGAACTCCATTGTAGCCCCCAAGGGCCGGTTTATGTTTTAAACATAAACCGGGACTTTGAGATAAAGAACACTTCAACTGAGTAGCCCCCAAGGGCTGGTTTTATCTCTTGAAGATAAACCGGGACTTTGAAATAAAGAACACTTCAACTGAGTAGCCCCCAAGGGCCGGTTTATCTTATCAAGATGAACCGGGACTTCATGTTCCAAACTGTCCTTTCTTCAATTCCTTTGCCTTTGATTTTCTGATCAAATACACATTAGTCCCCAAGTACCAAGATTAATACTTGTATTGAGCCTTGGTACTTTTTAATAATCAGCAGGAAAAAAGCAATCCGCATTAGCCCCCAACTGCCAAGTGTATAACTAGACCACCATTGACTGGATCACCATTAGCCCCCAAAAAGCTGTCTTCCAGGCTTTAACCCGGATTGACTGGACTACCATTGACTTCTAGCCATTGGGTGGAGAGGAGGAGGTTGAACCGACGCCAGAGGATCCATCAACTTCACATCAACCTGGTGACGAGTCTTAAGCCGACAATGGGCTTGATTTTCACAGACTGTGTTCTGTGTAAAAAACAATCATTATTCTGGGCCTCAGAGTGCCTTGTAATAGGCTAGTTGAGATATTTTGGTCTGTTGCCATGATGCACTGCTACATGACGCTGTTTGATCCGGCATTATATTTTGTGTGCTTGCATATATATCTTGATAATTTCATGCGATCCTTATGTCTGCATAAAAAGAATTGTCCTGTGATATTAAATCACTGAGTTGGTTTACCAACTTTGATTGTAACAAGGGTAAGAACCCAAATCTTGAGTATTGATAACTCCCACCATGCAGTGTTGGTGTATATGATAAGTCATACCGGGTTGTGATGAACACCATATGATTATGCTGGCAACATGTAGTTAAAGCCAGACCGGGTTATAAAGCACCGGTTCAATAATGAATATGGTCTGACAGCTTGTAGCTGATAGCCGAGCCGGGTTGACAAACACTGGTTTATTAGGATGACTGATAGCCATGCCGGGTCAATAGACACCGGTTCAACATAAACTTTTATCAAAGGATACAAAACTTGGCAAAAGCAAATAAAACCATCTAGTCGAGGCTTTTCAAGGGCTGCCAGGCCCAAATGCGAGGCTTTTCATGGGCTGCCAGGCCGCTGAGTTAAACCATTTTGCAAAGCCTTTCAAGATGGTCCTCCAACTAACCAATCATCGTTTTAACTTTGACAAGTTCAGGGTCTGTAAAGATTGACTTGTCAAACGTTCGGCGGGTCATGCCAGGATTACCTGGATAGGACTGGCTTACTTGATAAAGGCAGGTTAACCTGGGGTTTTAGGTGAATACACTAGGCTTCCAAGACGTTCTTGATAGCATATTACAAGGGTCCTTTCAAACTCTTTGTTGTAGTGCACAAAGAGCCCCAAGTAACTTTATAAGCTGTGCTCAATGGGTGCCTATGTTTGAGCTGTGCATAGCATCCATACTATCTTTGGCCCTTTGGGTGTGAAGCTCCCAAGTTGTATTTTGGCATGATAGCCGGATTAACAGGTAGAACTCCACTTTGTTAGCTAAAGCCCCCATGTAATCACAAGATATTGGAAAAAACAACAGAGACCCTGCTTATAGCAAGGTTGCCGGTTTAGTTTATTGATATATACATTGTCAAAATATGTACATAAGAAGAGCCTATAGCTCAGGTGTAGTAAGGCCGAAGGAGAGCTATGTTCCATGGCCGTCGGGTCTCCTTCTCAGATTTGTGTGAGTCTTTGTGCTCTCGAACATCAATGACGTAGTATGATCTGTTGTGCAGATTCTTGCTGACCACAAAGGGTCCTTCCCAAGGTGGGGATAACTTGTGCATATCAGTTTGATCCTGGATGACCCGGAGCACCAAGTCGCCTTCTTGAAAGGTTCTTGTTTTAACCCGGTGGCTGTGATAACGCCGCAGGTATTGCTGATAAACTATCGAACGAGCCAAAGACATGTACCACTTCTCATCTAACAGGTCCAGTGCCTCCTGGCATGCTTGCTCATTGTCCGCTTCGACATAATTGGCAACCCGGGGTGAGTCATGCCGAATATCACTTGGGAGGACTGCCTCTGCCCCGTAAACCATGAAGAAAGGTGTATAACCAGTAGATTGATTTGGGGTGGTGTTGATGCTCCATAACACAGATGGTAATTCCTCCACCCAACAACCCGGCGTCCGTTTCAAAGAAACCATAAGCCGGGGCTTGATACCCTTCAAGATTTCTTGATTAGCTCTCTCAGCTTGCCCATTAGACTGGGGGTGAGCCACAGACGCTACATCAAGCCAGATGTGCTCGCGTTGACAAAATTCCTCTATATCACCTTTGGAAAGGTTCGTGCCATTATCTGTGATGATGCTATGTGGAAAACCAAAGCGGAAGATCACCTTCTTGATGAACTGAACCGCCGTGGCTGCGTCACATTTGCTTACTGGCTCCGCTTCAACCCACTTAGTAAATTTGTCAACCGCCACAAACAGGTGGGTCTTCTTATCCTTGGATCACTTAAAAGGCCCCACCATATCAAGCCCCCAAGTAGCAAATGGCTAAGTCATTGGAATCATCCGTAGCTCTTGAGCCGGCACATGAGCTTGGCGTGAAAACTTCTGACAAGCATCGCACCACTTTACCAGGTCCTCAGCATCAGCATGAGCTGTCAACCAGTAGAAACCATGATGAAAAGCTTTAGCAACCAGGGATTTTGAACCGGCATGGTGACCACAATCCCCTTCATGGATCTCACGCAAAATCTCTTGGCCCTCTTCAGAAGAAACACAATGCTGAAACACCCCGGAGATACTGCAGTGGTGTAACTCGCCATTGTGAACAACCATGGACTTTGACCGCCGGACTATCTGTCTGGCCAGAACTTCATCCTCGGGTAACTCACCACGATTCATGTATGCCAAATATGGGACCCTCCAATCCGGAATGACATGTAAAGCGGCTACCAGTTGGGCCTCCGGATCAGGAAGAGATAAATCCTCCTCCGTAGGCAACTTAACAGATGGGTTATGCAAGATATCGAGAAAGGTATTGGGTGGTACCGGTTTACGCCGAGATCCCAGCTGGCTTAAAGCGTCTGCTGCTTCTTTTTTGTGCCGATCAATATGCTCAACATGATAACCCTTGCAGTGACCCGCCAAAATATCCACCTCGCGTCTGTAAGCCACCATGAGTGGATCCTTAGAATCCCAAGTGCCAGAAACTTGCTGAGCCACCAGATCGGAATCTCCAAAGCATCGAACCCGGCTTAAGTTCATTTCCTTGGCCACACGAAGACCATGGAGTAAGGCCTCGTACTCAGCTGCATTGTTAGTACAAGGAAACATTATGCGGAGAACATAACAAATTTTATCACCTCGAGGGGAAGTAAGGACAAATCCAGCCCCCGAGCCCTCCAATTGCCTGGACCCATCAAAGTGGATAGTCCAGTATGTGCTGTCCGGTTTGTCTTCTGGTGCGTTCAACTCTGTCCAGTCATTGATGAAATCCACAAGAGCCTGAGACTTGATGTCCGTGCGAGGCATATACTTCAAACCGTGTGGTCCAAGCTCAATAGCCCACTTAGCAACCCGGCCAGTTGCCTCCCTGTTCTGGATTATATCCCCCAAAGGAGCGGAACTGACCATTGTGATGGGATGGCCCTGAAAGTACTGTTTAAGGTTCCGACTTGCCATGAAAACCCCATACACTAGCTTCTACCAATGCGGATATCTTTGCTTTGATTCAATTAGCACCTCGCTGATGTAATACACCGGCCTTTGAACCAGATATTCCTTCCCAGCCTCCTTACGTTCCACCACAATGGCTACGCTGACAGCCCGAGCATTAGCAGCCACGTATAATAATAGTGGCTCCTTATCAACCAGAGTAGCAAGAACCGGCGGTTCAACCAACTGTCTCTCCAAATCCTCAAACGCCGCATTAGCTGCGTCACTCCAGACAAAAGTGTCTGTCTTCTTCAACATCTAATACAGAGGGATCACCTTCTCTCCCAAGCAGCTGATAAACCGGCTTAGGGATGCAATTCGACCCGCCAGACGCTAGACATCATTGATACACGCCGGTTTAGCCAAGGGTGTAATCACTTTGATCTTTTCCGGATTAGCCTCAATGCCTATGTTTGACACCAGAAAGCCTAAGAGCTTGCCTACCGAAACACCAAAAACACACTTGTCCGGATTGAGCATCATCTTATAAACCTGAAGATTATCAAAGGTCTCTTTGAGATCATCTATCAATGTCTCCTTCTTCCTGGATTTTACTACAATGTCATCCACATAGGCATGAACATTGCGCCCAATCTGAGCATGAAGACAATTCTGCACACAGCGCTGATAAGTCGCCTAGGCACTCTTGAGCCCAAAGGGCACAGAAACATAGCAGAAGGCTCCAAAGGGAGTGATGAAAGCTGTCTTCTCCTGGTCCTTAACTGCCATTTTGATCTGATGATAACCAGAATAAGCATCCAAGAAACTCAAATGCTCGCAACTCGCCGTCACATCAATGATCTGATCAATACACGGGAGAGCAAAAGGATCTGCCGGGCAAGCTTTGTTCAAGTCTGTGTAGTCCACACACATGCGCCAAGTGCCGTTTTTCTTAAGAACCAACACCGTATTAGCCAACCACTCAGGGTGAAACACCTCGACGATGAACCCAGCAGCCAACAACTGGGCTACCTCCTCACCAATTTCCTTGCGTCTTTCCTCGTTAAAGCGGCGAAGAAACTGCTTGACCGGTTTAAACTTGGGATCAATATTGACAGTGTGCTCTGCGAGTTCCCTTGGTACACCTGGCATGTCAGAAGGCTTCCATTCAAGAAATGTCCCGGTTCTCATGGATGAACCCGATGAGCGCGCTTTCCTATTTCGGATCCAGATTTGTGCTGATGCTAAACTGCTTAGATGAATCGCCAGGAACGAAATCAACAAGTTTAGTCTCATCAGCCGGTTTGAACTTTAGGGTCGAGTCATGCTCAGTGGTGGGCTTCTTTAGAGGGGCCATGTCTGCTGGATCAACATTGTCTTTATAGAACTTCAACTCCTCTGTGGCACAAACCGACTCAGCATAGGCCGCATCACCCTCCTCGCAATCCAAAGCGATCTTACGACTTCCGTGTACTGTGATGGTCCCCTAATGACCCAGCATTTTGAGCTGTAAATAAATATTGCTGGGGAATGTTGCAGAAAATAAAAAATTTCTACGCCTCACCAAGATCAATCTATGGAGTCATCTAGCAACGAGAGAGAGGAGTGCATCTACATACCCTTGTAGATCGCGAGCGGAAGCGTTTAAGAGAACGGGGTTGAGGGAGTCGTACTCGTCGTGATCCAAATCACCGGAGATCCTAGCGCCGAACGGACGACACCTTCGCATTCAACACACGTACGGTTGGGAAAACGTCTCCTCCTTCTTGATTCAGCAAGGGGGAGGGAGAGGTTCATGGAGATCCAGCAGCACAACGGTGTGGTGGTGGAAGTAGCGGTGATCTCGGCAGGGCTTCGCCAAGCTCAGCGAGAGGGAGAGGTGGTGTAGAGGGAGAGGGAGGCACCATAAGCAGGGGTGCGCAGCCCACCCTCCCCCCTCTTTTATATAGGGGCCTTGGGGGGGGCGCCGCCCCCTAGAGATTGGATCTCAAAGGGGGCGGCGGCCAAGGGGGTGGCTTGCCACCCAAGCCAAGTGGGGCGCCCCCCACCCCTAGGGTTTCCAACCCTAGGCGCAGGGGGAGGCCCAAGGGGGGCGCACCAGCCCACCAGGAGCTGGTTCCCTTCCCCACTTCAGCCCATGGGGCCCTCCAGGATAGGTGGCCCCACCCGGTAGACCCCCGGGACCCTTCCGGTGGTCCCGGTACAATACCGGTGACCCCCGAAACTTTCCCGATGGCCGAAACTGGACTTCCTATATACAATTCTTAACCTCCGGACCATTCCGGAACTCCTCGTGACGTCGGGGATCTCATCCGGGACTCCGAACAACTTTCGGGTTACCGCATACTAATATCTCTACAACCCTAGCGTCACCCAACCTTAAGTGTGTAGGCCCTAGGGGTTCGGGAGACATGCATACATAACCAAGACGACTCTCCGGTCAATAACCAACAGTGGGATCTGGATACCCATGTTGGCTCCCACATGCTCCTCGATGATGTCATCGGATGAACCACGATGTCAAGGATTCAAGTAATCCCGTATACAATTCCCTTTGTCAATTGGTATGTTACTTGCCCGAGATTCGATCGTCAGTATCCCAATACCTCGTTTAATCTCGTTACCGGCAAGTCACTTTACTCGTACCGTAATGCATGATCACGTGACAAAACAGTTGGTCACATTGAGCTCATTATGATGCTGCATTACCGAGTGGGCCCAGAGATACCTCTCCGTCATACAGAGTGACAAATCCCAGTCTCGATCCGTGTCAAACCAACAGATACTTTCGGGGATACCTGTAGTATGCCTTTATGGTCACCCAGTTACGTTGTGACGTTTGGTACACCCAAAGCACTCCTACGGTATCCGGGAGTTACACGATCTCATGGTCTAAGGAAATGATACTTGACATTGGAAAAGCTCTAGCAAACGAACTACACGATCTTGTGCTATGCTTAGGATTGGGTCTTGTCCATCACATCATTCTCCTAATGATGTGATCCCGTTATCAACAACATCCAATGTCCATAGTCAGGTAACCATGACTATCTGTTGATCACCGTGCTACTCAACTAGAGGCTTACTAGGGACATGTTGTGGTCTATTTATTCACACATGTATTACGATTTCTGGATAACACAATTATAGCATGAATAATAGACAATTATCATGAACAAGGAAATATAATAATAATCATTTTATTATTACCTCTAGGGCATATTTCCAACAGTCTCCCACTTGCACTAGAGTCAATAATCTAGTTACATTGTGATGAATCGAACACCCATATAGTTCTGGTGTTGATCATGTTTTGCTTGCGTAAGAGGTTTAGTCAACGGATCTGCAACATTCAGATCCGTATGCGCTTTGAAAATATCTATGTCTCCATCTTGAACATTTTCACGAATGGACTTGAAGCGACGCTTGATGTGCCTGGTCTTCTTGTGAAACCTGGGCTCCTTGGCAAGGGCAATAGCTCCAGTGCTGTCACAAAAGAGGGTGATTGGCCCCGACGCATTGGGTATGACTCCTAGGTCGGTGATGACCTCCTTCATCCAGATTGCTTCATGCACTGCCTCCGAGGCTGCCATGTACTTCGCTTCACATGTAGATCCCGCCATGACGCTCTTCTTGCAACTGCACTAGCTTATTGCCCCTCCATTCAAAATATACACGTATCCGGTTTGTGACTTAGAGTCATCTAGATCTGTGTCGAAGCTAGTGTCGACGTAATCCTTTACGACGAGCCCTTCGTCACCTCACAAATGAGAAACATATCCTTAGTCCTTTTTAGGTACTTCAGGATATTCTTGACCGCTGTCCAGTGTTCCATGCCGGGATTACTTTGGTACCTTCCTACCAAACTTACAGCAAGGTTTACATCAGGTCTGGTACACAACATGGCATACATGATAAACCCTATGGCTGAAGCATAGGGGAGGACACTCATCTTTTCTCTATTTTCTTCCGTGGTCGGACATTGAGCCGAGCTCAATTTCACACCTTGCAACACAGGCAAGAACCCCTTCTTGGACTGATTGTAGGACCTTGAAGTATGTCTAGAGGGGGGTGATTAGACTACTTGACCAATTAAAACTTAACCTTTTCCCAATTTTAGAGTTTGGCAGATTTTAGCAATCTTTGGACAAGTCAAGCAACTATCACTCCAATCAAGCAAGCATGCAAAGAGTATATAGGCAGCGGAAATTAAAGCATGCAACTTGCAAGAAAGTAAAGGGAAGGGTTTGGAGGATTCAAACGCAGTTGGAGACACGGATGTTTTTCGCGTGGTTCCGATAGGTGGTGCTATCGTACATCCACGTTGATGGAGACTTCAACCCACGAAAGGTAACGGTTGTGCGAGTCCACAGAGGGCTCCACCCACGAAGGTTCCACGAAGAAGCAACCTTGTCTATCCCACCATGGCCGTCACCCACGAAGGACTTGACTCACTAGCGGTAGATCTTCACAAAGTAGGCGATCTCCTTGCCCTTACAAACTCCTTGGTTCAACTCCACAATCTTGTCGGAGGCTCCCAAGTGACACCTAGCCAATCTAGGAGACACTAGTCACCAAGAAGTAACAAATAGTGCGTTGATGATGAACTCCTTGCTCTTGTGTTTCAAATGATAGTCTCCCCAACACTCAACTCTCTCTCATAGGATTTGGATCTGGTGGAAAGAAGAATTGAGTGGAAAGCAACTTGGGGAAGGCTAGAGATCAAGATTCATGTGGTAGGAATGGAATATATTGGCCTCAACACATGAGTAGGTAGTTCTCTCTCCGAACTGGTAAGTTGGAAGTGTAGGTTTGTTCTAATGGCTCTCTCCATGAATGAAGAGGAGGTGGAGGGGTATATATAGCCTCCACACAAAATCTAACTGTTACACACAATTTACCAATCTCGGTGGGACCGAATCAACAAACTCAGTCAGACCGATTTAGTAAACCTAGTGCCGTTAGGATTTTCAGTGGGACCGACATGCAACTCGGTAGGACCGATATGGTTAGGGTTAGGGCATAACGTAATCTCGGTGAGACCGATTACACAAACCCGGTGAGACCGATTTTGGTAATTAGGTAACTAGAGAGTTGGTCAGGTAAATTTAGTGGGACCGATTTTCTCTTTTCGGTGAGACCGAAATGTTACAAAAGGGAAACAGAGAGTTTACATTGCAATCTCGGTGGGACCGATCGCTCACTTCGGTTAGACCAAAACGTTACGAAGGGAAACAGAGAGATTACAATCCCATCTCGGTGAGACCGAGATCCCTATCGGGGAGACCGATTTGCCTAGGGTCTGTGGCAGTGGCTATGACATTTGAACTCGGTGGCGCCGAATAGAAAGAATCGGTGTGACCGGTTTTGGCTTTAGGTTTAGGTCATATGACGATGTGAGAAAGTAGTTGAGGGTATTTGGAGCATATCACTAAGCACTTGAAGCAAGAGGCTCATTAAGCAACACCTCATCCCTCCTTGATAGTATTGGCTTTTCCTATAGACTCAACGTGATCTTGGATCAACGAAATATAAAATGTAGAGTCTTGAGCTTTTGAGATTGAGCCAATCCTTTGTCCTTGATATTTTGAGGGATCCACATTCATCATCCATGCCATGCCATTCATTGAGCTTCCTGAAATAATATTCTTGGAATAGTATTAGCTCAATGAGCTATATGTTGTTATGAATTACCAAAACCACCTAGGGATAGTTGCACTTTCAATCTCCCCCTTTTTGGTAATTGATGACAACATATAGATCAAAGCTTCGACAAATGATAATAAGATTGAAAAACATCGTCGCTTTGAGAAGTATGTGATAAGCAAGAGCTCCCCCTAAATTTGTGCATATTTTAAGATTTGCTTTGGACTGCAAATGCACTAGGAAATAGGCTCATGGGTTACTCTTCCATGTCACATACATCTTGGTGGAGCGCTCAAAATAATAAAGATTGAATACATGCACTCATCACCAAGCAAAGTGAAAGATCATATAAGGATAGGTAAGATAATATCATCAAACATGCATAAGTGTAGCTTATGATCAAACACATGATCATCAATGTCTCACAGGTAATTGCATAGTATCTCAAGCAATCAAAAGCAAACAAGTTTAACCAAGAAGACAAGAGAGAACAAAAAATAGCAAATCTCTCTCTCGAAGCCTATGATCTATACATTTTTCTCCCCCTTTGGCAACAAGTTACCAAAAACTTCATAGAAAATGCATAGAGCTAGATCGACTCTCAGGCTTGGTCTTCAGGTGGTGGTGGTGTCCGGATAACTCCAAGAATAAAGGCTTCAGTCGATGTAGATGGAGCTGGAGGAGTTGGTGCTGGAGCTGGTTGCACTGGAGCTGTAGGAGCTGTAGCTGGTGCAGATGATGTGGCTCTTGTGTCTGTCACAGGAACTGCAGCTGACCTCTGAGCTCTAGGCACTCTGGCAAATGCATCAGTGGTTGTCTTGCCCTTCCTCTCTTGCATGTCATCCTGAAGCTGTTCCACAACTTACTGAATCTCAGTTACTTTGACATCAAGATCATAGAATTTGTGTTCCATGATCCTTTCCATGCTCTCCTGGTTTTGAGTTAGGGTGGCCAACCCCTTCTCAATCCTCAGTGTTGATGCTATCAAGTAACCAAGCTGCTCCTGCTTGTTCTTCAAGAAATAATCAGATGCCTCCTCTTGAGTTGGCATCTTGGCAGCATTCTCTTTCCTTGCTTTCTCCTTCTTCGCTTGAGCTTGCACTGATGATGGTTCATCCTCATTCATGACAACTTGATTGTCCCCAAAGTCTGGATAGAGAACAAAATGTTTTTTATCCAACTGATATTTTGCTGTGCCCATCTTTGAGTTAATCAACTCCTGAATCTGTGAGGCATATCCACAACTTCTCTTCTGGTCTACTGCAGTCCTCTTGATAGTTTCAACCATATGGCTCATGACCTTGAATTTCTGGGGCACATCAAATACATGTAGCAAGTTTATTGCATGCCCTCTAATCATGTTGTGATCACCTGATTTGGGCAAAAGAGTGTGCCTTAAGATCTGGTTGATCGTAGGCAGCACTGACAGAAGAAAATGAACTGATCCAAACTTGAAAATCTCAAGTGCTTCATCAGGGATCTCCTTGTACATATGTGACATTGAGTTATGATCCATTTTATTCTTGGCATAAATCTCCAAGTCATCTTCACTCTCCTCTGGGGCATTGATCAGGCTTGCCCATTCCTCAATGGTTGACTAGTATCTCGTTCCTTCAGACATCCAAACTATCTTGCCATCTGGATAGAAGTGTGCTGTGGAGTAGAATTTCATAATGAGTTCATCATTCCAGTTGGTGAGCTTCTGCCCAACAAAATCTGCAACTCCACAAGCAATGAAACTGTCTTGCACTCCAGGATAGTGTTCCTCATTTTCCTTCATGTAGGTCCAGTCGACCCACCTCATATCACACACTATGGGCTTCTTGTCCAACAAGATTGTCTCATAGAAGTCCTGCTGCTCCTTGGTGTGGAACCTGTAATCTACAGCAGTCCTTCTCCTGGTGGCATATGGATCTGACTCTCTCCATAGCCTCAACCCTAGATCTCTCCTGATTTTCATGTTCTCAGCCACAGGATGAGCATCATTGTGGTCTGGGATCTTGGGTTTGAGCTTCCTTAAGATCTGCCCTTCTTCATCTTCCTCAGCAGCAACCTCAGGCATTGGGGCCTTGTTCTTCTCAGCTGCTGGTATACTCCTGGTATTTCTCTTTGGTGCAATCTTGGGCTTGGAGGCAGCTTTGGGTGCTTCTTTGGGCTATGATGTTGCATCCCCTGACTTTATAGCATCACCCATCAGCTTTTGTGCCTTGGGTGCTGGTTCAGCAACCTCTTCTCCCTCTTCCATCATGGAAGGTTGACCAACAACTCTGGCCATGGTCTTCTTGACCCTTTCCTTCCTTTTCTTTCCTTCTGCAGCTCGCTCTTTGGGATCAGGCTTTTCAGGTACTTGAGTTGATCCTCTGGCTTTGGACATTGGATGTCTTCCTGCTGGCCTTTTGATCTTCATGCCTGGCTTTACTGCAATTGAACTGAGCACCTTCTTGAGCACTACCTTCTTGGAAGTAGCCTCATCTTCAACAACAACATAATCCTCATCCTTAGAGTCTGAGGTTCTCTTCCTTCTAGCTCTTGTGGCTGCTTTGGGCAAATTGCTGGGAGTGCTTCTGCTCCCCTCATCTGAGCTGCTGGAGGGACTAGTGCCCTCACTCATGTGAATCTGCTCTGCTGACTTGTTCTGACTATCACTTTGGTCTGACATGCTGCAAATCACCGACTGCTGACCCTGTGAATAGTTATAGATGAGATAGAGTGGATGAGCATCACAAAATGCAGAGATTTTTGCAAAAGAATGATTCAAAAAACTTAGTTTTAGTTTCCACAGAAAGCATTTCGGATCTACCGATTTTCAAACTCGGTGATACTGAAGCAGTTTTGGAACCTAAACTAGTGAACTCGGTCAGACCGAGTAACAGTTCGGTGGCACCTAGACTGCTAGGGTTTCAAAAAGTTCGAAAATCGGTCACACCGATTTGTAATTCTTGGTCAGACCGAGACTTACTAGTGCAATGGCGTTAGCCAAATCGGTGGGACCGAGTTTTTCAACTTGGTGGGTCCGAGATGGTTTCGGCGGAAACCTAACCCTAAATTTTCGAATCACATCTATTCTAAGGATCGCATTGACTGGATAGGAGTGTTTCAATCGTGGCAAGATGCATTACGAACACAACATGCTGAGAATTAGATGAGGATAGCACTGTGATCGAGTTCATACCCTAGTTCGGCGGTGAACTCGCTACGGCGGCAACGGCGGAGAAGAAATCCGTTGACGGCGGCGGAGACCAGCGACAGGAGGCGGCTGGCGACAAAGTCGACGATCCGTAGACCTAGTAGGAAGAGCGAGCTATGCGTGGGCGAGGAGTTTCGGAGAAAGTTTTCCAAAATTTGCCCGTGAGTATATATAGCCCGACACTGTCGGTGTGACCGAGTGGAACAACTCGACGGCACCGAGATGCATAACTGTTAACAGTTACAGCAACTCGGTGTGACCGAAAAGTTCAAATCGGTTGCACCGAGATTGAAAACCTAGATCGACTTAGTGATCTCGGTAGGACCAAAATGGAGGAATCGGTCAGACCAAAAATCACAAAGAAGTTTTGGAAGTTTAAGTCTATGACGAATCAGGGACTCCAAGTGCTCCTCACACATAGTGGTTCGAATCTGACTTGATAAAATTTTGTGATGTAGCATGAATAGAGTTTGAGACGAGAAAATCATAGATAGCTAGAGAAGGTTCTTAGGCATTCTTGTCCATCCACTTGGCCAAAGGAAAAGAAGACAATCAATCAAAACAACAAGTGGATGTCCTTGAATGAGTAAAATATGCATCCAACATGCTCACACAATAAAATGACAAATTAAATATGTGGCAAAGCATGCACAACCAATTCTAGCATCTATCAAACAATTGGCGATGACTAGGTCATCTATATATAAGTATATTGACTTAGGAGTCAAATGAGAACATTTGATCATAGGTCATACTCATCGTTTAAGCTCAAGTGGGGTTACCACTTTTACATAATGCACTGATGTGTTCACATCATTAGAGTTGCTTTGACTCAATTCTTTAGAGTTAAGCTCCCCCTAGATGTGAGATCCCCCCTTAGAGGGATGAACTATCCTTGGGTTTTGTCGATGATGACTTC
The DNA here is from genome assembly GCF_018294505.1 of Triticum aestivum. Taxonomy (NCBI): domain Eukaryota; kingdom Viridiplantae; phylum Streptophyta; class Magnoliopsida; order Poales; family Poaceae; genus Triticum; species Triticum aestivum. Next base: position 662,011,562 of record NC_057798.1, on the reverse strand, counting down.
ATGTAGGTGTTGAAGATGTGGATGCTCAATGTTGATGTAGGCCTTTTGGAGCAATCCTTTGGAGTGAGTTACACTTTCAATACCTACACAGGTTAGTCCCACAAGGAACAAACAAGAATATCCATAGACATAGAGTGATGCACACACAATATGATGTCCATGAAAACATTAGGTTACCTTGTCCCTTGCCTTACCAACATGAGGGTTTGTGACTCCTTGAACTAGTGCAATATGTGGATGTTGATTGCACTTGTCCTTGCCATAAAGATATGAGTGAAGAATGTTGGTGAAGTCACCCTCAAGAACTCTCTAGTTCTTCTTCTTCGGGATCCACATCATCTTGATGGGAATCCTTGGTGTAGTAGTTGTGCTTGATGTAGTAGAACTTGACGTAGTCTTGGGAACCCACTTGACCAAGGCCTTAGGTTCTTCTTCAAATGCATCAATCTCCTCTTGAAGCTTGTCCTTGCCTTTGTTCTTGTGGTCTTGTGGTGGAAGATCATCTTGTGCTTGTGTGCCCTTGAAGGAAGTAGGATCATACTTCTCTTGTTGAGGAACAAACTTCGTATTGGGGTATTGATCTTCTTCCCACTCAACTCCATTGGCATTGAACTTTCGTTCAAAACCAACACCTTGATTCTTCCGGTGCCTTGCTTGCTTGCGTACAATTTCCTCGAATTGCTTACTCCCGGCAAGGCTCTTGTATACACCTTTCTCTATAATTCCCTTCAATAAGCTATTTTCTTGCTCAAGTGTAACTTGGCTAAGAGAATCATTAGTGGAATCAAGAGAACTACTAGAAGCAACAATATTGGATTTAGCATTGTTATTGTTACTACTGGAGGAAGAATCTTTCTTGTTCTTATTACTAGACTTGACTTGAGGCATGTAAGTAGATTAGAGTGAACGCTTGGCAATATAAGAAGAACTTTTCTTGCAAAGATCATCATTGATTGCCTTTAAGAACTCATGCTCTTGCTCAAGATTGAGCTTTTCAAAGCGTAACTTCTCATGAGCCCTTAAAAGTTCTCGATAAATTTCGAAGATAGTTTCATGAGCTAACTTAAGAGTGTTTAGTTCTTTAGTTAGAAGCTCAATCTTCTCCTTATCATTGTCATTCGTTTTATCTTGTTTAGCATGATTAATTGATGTTTCATCATAGTATTCATCACTAGAGTTGTCAATTAGTAAATCATCATTACCTAGCAAGTCGTCTTCATCACTATTGAAATAAACATACTCGGGATGAGTTACCTTAGGGCCTTTAGCCATGAAGCATCTTCCAATTCCTTCATTTGGTGAGTCAAATATTTCATAGGAGTTGGTTGACACAAGTGCTAGACCGGCAACACCTTCATCTTGAGTATGTTCAGAGTCGGAGTGATAGCTTCTCTCGGAGTGATGTTCAGAGTCGGAACCGGATACCCATTCACCAACATGAGCTTGATGTCTTCGTTTTGTGTAGCTCTTTGATGACTTGTCTTTGCTTTCTGAATCTTTGCTTCTCTGTGAGGGTCTTCATTCATAACGATCATCTCTACTCCTTCTCTCTATTGGCGGTGATTCTTCTCTTCTACTTCTTCTTTTTGGAGAATCTTCTCTTCTTTTGTAGGGTGCCGTACACTCATTGGAATAGTGTCCGGGTCTCCCACAATTGTAGCAATTTTGATCTCGACTGGAAGATCTCTTGTCATTGTAGGACCTTGACTTAGAGCTTCTTTCTTTGCTTCTACTCTTGTAGAATTTGTTGAAATTCTTCACCATTAAGCTCAATTCTTCATTGAAGGTTTGTTTCTCACTTGATGATGTGGGGGCTTCACATGAGGCTTGGTAAGCACCACTTGACTTGTTGTGAAGTTCCTCCTTATCATTGAGTGACATCTCATGAGCAACAATTCTACCAATGACCTCTGTTGGCTTGAGATTCTTGTAATTGGGCATCATTTGAATCAATGTGCACACGGTATCATATTTTCCATCCAATGCTCTTAGGATCTTCTTGATGATGAATCTGTCGATCATCTCATCACTCCCTAAGCGGGCAATCTCATTTGTGATAAGAGCAAGTCTAGAGTACATTTCAGCGACACCTTCACCATCCTTCATTTTGAACTTGTCAAGCTAACTTTGGAGCACATCCAACTTGGATTCCTTGACGGAGTCAGTGCCTTCATGCATATCAATCAAAGTGTCCCAAATTTCCTTTGCATTCTGAAGACGGCTGATTTTGTTGAATTTTTCTGGGCATAAACCATTGAAGAGGATATCACAAGCTTGAGCGTTGTATTGCAGCATCTTCAATTCATCCACACTCGCTTCACGGTTTGGTTCTCTCCCATCAAAGAATTCACCTTGCAAGCCAATACAAACAATAGCCCAAACGGTGGGGTTATGTCCAAGAATATGCATTTTCATCTTATGCTTCCAACTAGCAAAATTAGTTCCATCAAAGTAAGGACCTCTACGGTGATAATTTCCCTCGCTAGACGCCATACTCTCCTAGGTTGTGAAACCAAGGCTATGACCAGCAAAAGCTATAGAAATCAAAGCCAATGGAGACCAAAGCTCTGATACCACTTGTAGGACCTTGAAGTATGTCTAGAGGGGGGGGTGATTAGACTACTTGACCAAATAAAACTTAACCTTTTCCCAATTTTAGAGTTTGGCAAATTTTAGCAATCTTTGGACAAGTCAAGCAACTATCACTCAAATCAAGCAAGCATGCAAAGAGTATATATGCAGCGGAAATCAAAGCATGCAACTTGCAAGAAAGTAAAGGGAAGGGTTTGGAGGATTCAAAAGCAGTTGGAGACACTGATGTTTTTGGCGTGGTTCCGATAGGTGGTGCTATCGTACATCCACGTTGATGGAGACTTCAACCCACGAAGGGTAACGGTTGCGCGAGTCCACGGAGGGCTCCACCCATGAAGGGTCCACGAAGAAGCAACCTTGTCTATCCCACCATGGCCGTCGCCCACGAAGTACTTGCCTCACTAGCGGTAGATCTTCACGAAGTAGGTGATCTCCTTGCCCTTACAAACTCCTTGGTTTAACTCCACAATCTTGTCGGAGGCTCCCAAGTGACACCTAGCCAATCTAGGAGACACTAGTCACCAAGAACTTTTCTTGCAAAGATCATCATTGATTGCCTTTAAGAACTCATGCTCTTGCTCAAGATTGAGCTTTTCAAAGCGTAACTTCTCATGAGCCCTTAAAAGTTCTCGATAATTTTCGAAGATAGTTTCATGAGCTAACTTAAGAGTGTTTAGTTCTTTAGTTAGAAGCTCAATCTTCTCCTTATCATTGTCATTCGTTTTATCTTGTTTAGCATGATTAATTGATGTTTCATCATAGTATTCATCACTAGAGTTGTCAATTAGTAAATCATCATTACCTAGCAAGTCGTCTTCATCACTATTGAAATAAACATACTCGGGATGAGTTACCTTAGGGCCTTTAGCCATGAAGCATCTTCCAATTCCTTCATTTGGTGAGTCAAATATTTCATAGGAGTTGGTTGACACAAGTGCTAGACCGGCAACACCTTCATCTTGAGTATGTTCAGAGTCGGAGTGATAGCTTCTCTCGGAGTGATGTTCAGAGTCGGAACCGGATACCCATTCACCAACATGAGCTTGATGTCTTCGTTTTGTGTAGCTCTTTGATGACTTGTCCTTGCTTTCTGAATCTTTGCTTCTCTGTGAGGGTCTTCATTCATAACGATCATCTCTACTCCTTCTCTCTATTGGCGGTGATTCTTCTCTTCTACTTCTTCTTTTTGGAGAATCTTCTCTTCTTTTGTAGGGTGCCGTACACTCATTGGAATAGTGTCCGGGTCTCCCACAATTGTAGCAATTTCGCTCTCGACTGGAAGATCTCTTGTCATTGTAGGACCTTGACTTAGAGCTTCTTTCTTTGCTTCTACTCTTGTAGAATTTGTTGAAATTCTTCACCATTAAGCTCAATTCTTCATTGAAGGTTTGTTTCTCACTTGATGATGTGGGGGCTTCACATGAGGCTTTGTAAGCACCACTTGACTTGTTGTGAAGTTCCTCCTTATCATTGAGTGACATCTCATGAGCAACAATTCTACCAATGACCTCCGTTGGCTTGAGATTCTTGTAATTGGGCATCATTTGAATCAATGTGCACACGGTATCATATTTTCCATCCAATGCTCTTAGGATCTTCTTGATGATGAATCTGTCGATCATCTCATCACTCCCTAAGCGGGCAATCTCATTTGTGATAAGAGCAAGTCTAGAGTACATTTCAGCGACACCTTCACCATCCTTCATTTTGAACTTGTCAAGCTAACTTTGGAGCACATCCAACTTGGATTCCTTGACGGAGTCAGTGCCTTCATGCATATCAATCAAAGTGTCCCAAATTTCCTTTGCATTCTGAAGACGGCTGATTTTGTTGAATTTTTCTGGGCATAAACCATTGAAGAGGATATCACAAGCTTGAGCGTTGTATTGCAGCATCTTCAATTCATCCACACCCGCTTCACGGTTTGGTTCTCTCCCATCAAAGAATTCACCTTGCAAGCCAATACAAACAATAGCCCAAACGGTGGGGTTATGTCCAAGAATATGCATTTTCATCTTATGCTTCCAACTAGCAAAATTAGTTCCATCAAAGTAAGGACCTCTACAGTGATAATTTCCCTCGCTAGACGCCATACTCTCCTAGGTTGTGAAACCAAGGCTATGACCAGCAAAAGCTATAGAAATCAAAGCAAATGGAGACCAAAGCTCTGATACCACTTGTAGGACCTTGAAGTATGTCTAGAGGGGGGGTGATTAGACTACTTGACCGAATAAAACTTAACCTTTTCCCAATTTTAGAGTTTGGCAAATTTTAGCAATCTTTGGACAAGTCAAGCAACTATCACTCAAATCAAGCAAGCATGCAAAGAGTATATATGCAGCGGAAATCAAAGCATGCAACTTGCAAGAAAGTAAAGGGAAGGGTTTGGAGGATTCAAAAGCAGTTGGAGACACTGATGTTTTTGGCGTGGTTCCGATAGGTGGTGCTATCATACATCCACGTTGATGGAGACTTCAACCCACGAAGGGTAACGGTTGCGCGAGTCCACGGAGGGCTCCACCCATGAAGGGTCCACGAAGAAGCAACCTTGTCTATCCCACCATGGCCGTCGCGCACGAAGTACTTGCCTCACTAGCGGTAGATCTTCACGAAGTAGGCGATCTCCTTGCCCTTACAAACTCCTTGGTTCAACTCCACAATCTTGTCGGAGGCTCCCAAGTGACACCTAGCCAATCTAGGAGACACTAGTCACCAAGAACTTTTCTTGCAAAGATCATCATTGATTGCCTTTAAGAACTCATGCTCTTGCTCAAGATTGAGCTTTTCAAAGCGTAACTTCTCATGAGCCCTTAAAAGTTCTCGATAATTTTTGAAGATAGTTTCATGAGCTAACTTAAGAGTGTTTAGTTCTTTAGTTAGAAGCTCAATCTTCTCCTTATCATTGTCATTCGTTTTATCTTGTTTAGCATGATTAATTGATGTTTCATCATAGTATTCATCACTAGAGTTGTCAATTAGTAAATCATCATTACCTAGCAAGTCGTCTTCATCACTATTGAAATAAACATACTCAGGATGAGTTACCTTAGGGCCTTTAGCCATGAAGCATCTTCCAATTCCTTCATTTGGTGAGTCAAATATTTCATAGGAGTTGGTTGACACAAGTGCTAGACCGGCAACACCTTCATCTTGAGTATGTTCAGAGTCGGAGTGATAGCTTCTCTCGGAGTGATGTTCAGAGTCGGAACCGGATACCCATTCACCAACATGAGCTTGATGTCTTCGTTTTGTGTAGCTCTTTGATGACTTGTCCTTGCTTTCTGAATCTTTGCTTCTCTGTGAGGGTCTTCATTCATAACGATCATCTCTACTCCTTCTCTCTATTGGCGGTGATTCTTCTCTTCTACTTCTTCTTTTTGGAGAATCTTCTCTTCTTTTGTAGGGTGCCGTACACTCATTGGAATAGTGTCCGGGTCTCCCACAATTGTAGCAATTTTGCTCTCGACTGGAAGATCTCTTGTCATTGTAGGACCTTGACTTAGAGCTTCTTTCTTTGCTTCTACTCTTGTAGAATTTGTTGAAATTCTTCACCATTAAGCTCAATTCTTCATTGAAGGTTCGTTTCTCACTTGATGATGTGGGGGCTTCACATGAGGCTTTGTAAGCACCACTTGACTTGTTGTGAAGTTCCTCCTTATCATTGAGTGACATCTCATGAGCAACAATTCTACCAATGACCTCCGTTGGCTTGAGATTCTTGTAATTGGGCATCATTTGAATCAATGTGCACATGGTATCATATTTTCCATCCAATGTTCTTAGGATCTTCTTGATGATGAATCTGTCGATCATCTCTTCACTCCCTAAGCGGGCAATCTCATTTGTGATAAGAGCAAGTCTAGAGTACATTTCAGCGACACCTTCACCATCCTTCATTTTGAACTTGTCAAGCTAACTTTGGAGCACATCCAACTTGGATTCCTTGACGGAGTCAGTTCCTTCATGCATATCAATCAAAGTGTCCCAAATTTCCTTTGCATTCTGAAGAAGGCTGATTTTGTTGAATTTTTCGGGGCATAAACCATTGAAGAGGATATCACAAGCTTGAGCGTTGTATTGCAGCATCTTCAATTCATCCACACTCGCTTCACGGTTTGGTTCTCTCCCATCAAAGAATTCACCTTGCAAGCCAATACAAACAATAGCCCAAACGGTGGGGTTATGTCCAAGAATATGCATTTTCATCTTATGCTTCCAACTAGCAAAATTAGTTCCATCAAAGTAAGGACCTCTACGGTGATAATTTCCCTCGCTAGACGCCATACTCTCCTAGGTTGTGAAACCAAGGCTATGACCAGCAAAAGCTATAGAAATCAAAGCAAATGGAGACCAAAGCTCTGATACCACTTGTAGGACCTTGAAGTATGTCTAGAGGGGGGGGTGATTAGACTACTTGACCAATTAAAAGTTAACCTTTTCCCAATTTTAGAGTTTGGCAAATTTTAGCAATCTTTGGACAAGTCAAGCAACTATCACTCAAATCAAGCAAGCATGCAAAGAGTATATATGCAGCGGAAATCAAAGCATGCAACTTGCAAGAAAGTAAAGGGAAGGGTTTGGAGGATTCAAAAGCAGTTGGAGACACTGATGTTTTTGGCGTGGTTCCGATAGGTGGTGCTATCGTACATCCACGTTGATGGAGACTTCAACCCACGAAGGGTAACGGTTGCGCGAGTCCACGGAGGGCTCCACCCATGAAGGGTCCACGAAGAAGCAACCTTGTCTATCCCACCATGGCCGTCGCCCACGAAGTACTTGCCTCACTAGCGGTAGATCTTCACGAAGTAGGCGATCTCCTTGCCCTTACAAACTCCTTGGTTCAGCTCCACAATCTTGTCGGAGGCTCCCAAGTGACACCTAGCCAATCTAGGATACACCACTCTCCAAGAAGTAACAAATGGTGCGTTGATGATGAACTCCTTGCTCTTGTGCTTCAAATGATAGTCTCCCCAACACTCAACTCTCTCTCATAGGATTTGGATCTGGTGGAAAGAAGATTTGAGTGGAAAGCAACTTGGGGAAGGCTAGAGGTCAAGATTCATGTGGTAGGAATGGAATATCTTGGCCTCAACACATGAGTAGGTAGTTCTCTCTCCGAACTGGTAAGTTGGAAGTGTAGGTTTGTTCTAATGGCTCTCTAAACGAATGAAGAGGAGGTGGAGGGGTATATATAGCCTCCACACAAAATCTAACCGTTACACACAATTTACCAATCTCGATGGGACCGAATCAACACACTCGGTCAGACCGATTTAGTAAACCTAGTGACCGTTAGGATTTTCGGTGGGACCGACATGCAACTCGGTAGCACCGATATGGTTAGGGTTAGGGCATAACGTAATCTCGGTGAGACCGATTACACAAACTCGGTGAGACCGATTTTGGTAATTAGCTAACCAGAGAGTTGGTCAGGTAAACTCAGTGGGACCGATTTGCTCTTTTCGGTGAGACCGTGATGTTACAAAAGGGAAACAGAGAGTTTACATTGCAATGTCGATGGGACCAATCGCTCACTTCGGTTAGAGCAAAACGTTACGAAGGAAAGCAGAGAGATTACAATCCCATCTCGTTGAGACCAAGATCCCTATCGGTGAGACCGATTTGCCTAGGGTTTGTGGCAGTGGCTATGACATTTGAACTCGGTGGTGCCGGATAGAAAGAATCGGTGTGACCGATTTTGGCTTTAGGTTTAGGTCATATGAGGATGTGAGAAAGTAGTTGAGGGTATTTGGAGCATATCACTAAGCACTTGAAGCAAGAGGCTCATTAAGCAACACCTCATCCCTCCTTGATAGTATTGGCTTTTCCTATAGACTCAATGTGATCTTGGATCACTGAAATATAAAATGTAGAGTCTTGAGCTTTTGAGATTGAGACAATCCTTTGTCCTTTATATTTTGAGGGATCCACTTTCATCATCCATGCCATGCCATTCATTGAGCTTCCTAAAATAATATTCTTCGAATAGTATTAGCTCAATGAGCTATATGTTGTTATGAATTACCAAAACCACCTAGGGATAGTTGCACTTTCACTGATCCATATTGAACTTCTTCAATATCTTATCAAGGTATGTGCTTTGTGAAAGACCTATGAGGCATCTCGATCTATCTCTATAGATCTTGATGCATAATATGTAAGCAGCTTCTCCAAGGTCCTTCATTGAAAAACACTTATTTAAGTAGGCCTTAACGCTGTCCAAAAGTTCTATATCATTTCCCATCAAAAGTATGTCATCAACATATAATATGAGAAATGCTACAGAGCTCCCACTCACTTTCTTGTAAACGCAGGCTTCTCCATAAGTCTGCATAAACCCAAACGCTTTGATCATCTCATCAAAGCGAATGTTACAACTCCGAGATGCTTGCACCAGCCCATAAATGGATCGTTTGAGCTTGCATACCTTGTTAGCATTCTCAAGATCGACAAAACCTTCCGGCTGCATCATATACAGTTCTTCCTTAAGATAGTCGTTAAGGAATGCCGTTTTGACGTCCATTTGCCATATCTCATAATCATAGTATGTGACAATTACTAACATGATTCGGACGGACTTCAGCTTCGCTACGGGAGAGAAAGTCTCATCATAGTCAACCCCTTGAATTTGCCGATAACCCTTAGCGACAAGTCGAGCTTTATAGATGGTAACATTACCATCGGCGTCTATCTTCTTCTTAAAGATCCATTTATTTTCTATCGCTCGCCGATCATCGGGCAAGTCTATCAAAGTCCATACTTTGTTTTCTTACATGGATCCTATCTCGGATTGCATGGCTTCAAGCCATTTGTTGGAATATGGGCCCGCCATCGCTTCTTCATAGTTCGAAGGTTCACCGTTGACTAACAACATGATTTCCAGGACAGGGTTGCCATACCACTCTGGTGTGGAATGTGTCCTTGTGGACCTACGAAGTTCAGTAGCAACTTGATCCGAAGTATCTTGATCATCATCATTAATTTCCTCTCTAGTCGGTGTAGGCACCACATGAACATCTTCCTGAGCTGCACTACTTTCCGGTTCAAGAGGTAGTACTTCACCGAGTTCTACTTTCCTCCCACTTACTTCTTTCGAGAGAAACTCTTTCTCCAGAAAGGACTCGTTCTTGGCAACAAAGATCTTGCCTTCGGATCTAAGGTAGAAGGTATACCCAATGATTTACTTAGGGTATCCTATGAAGACGCATTTTTCCGACTTGGGTTTGAGCTTTTCAGGTTGAAGTTTCTTGACATAAGCATCACATCCCCAAACTTTTAGAAACGACAGCTTAGGTTTCTTCCCAAACCATAATTCATATGGTGTCGTCTCAACGGATTTAGACGGTGCCCTATTTAAAGTGAATGTAGCTGTCCCTAGAGCGTATCCCCAAAATGATAGCGGTAAATCGGTGAGTGACATCATAGATCACACCATATCCAATAGAGTGCGATTACGATGTTCGGACACACCGTTACACTGAGGTGTTCCAGGTGGCGTGAGTTGTGAAACGATTCCACATTTCCTTAAGTGCGTACCAAATTCGTGACTTAAATATTCTCCTCCACGATCTAATCATAAGAACTTTATTTTTTGGTCACGTTGATTCTCCACCTCATTCTGAAATTCCTTGAACTTTTCAAAGGTCTCAGATTTGTGTTTCATCAAGTAGACATACCCATATCTACTTAAGTCATAAGTGAGAGTGAGAACATAACGATAGCCTTCGCGAGCGTCAACGCTCATTGGACCGCACACATCAGTATGTATGATTTCCAATAAGTTGGTTGCTCGCTCCAATGTTTCGGAGAACGGAGTCTTGGTCATTTTGCCCATGAGGCATGGTTCGCATGTGTCAAATGATTCATAATCGAGAGACTCTAAAAGTCCATCATCATGCAGCTTCTTCATGCGCTTGACACCAATGTGACCAAGGCGGCAGTGCCACAAGTATGTGGGACTATCGTTACCAACCTTACATCTTTTGGTATTCACACTATGAATATGTGTAACATCACGTTCGAGATTCATCGAGAATAAACCATTGACCAGCGGGGCATGACCATAAAACATATCTTTCATATAAATAGAAGAACCATTATTCTCGGATTTAAATGAGTAGCCATCTCGTATTAAACGAGATCCAGATACAATGTTCATGGTCAAAGCTAGCACTAAATAACAATTATTGAGGTTTAAAACTAATCCCGTAGGTAAATGTAGAGGTAGCGTGCCGACAGCGATCACATCGACCTTGGAACCATTCCCGACGCGCATCGTCACCTCGTCCTTCGCCAGTCTCCGCTTATTCCGCAGCTCCTGCTTTGAGTTACAAATATGAGCAACCGCACCGGTATCAAATACCCAGGAGCTACTACGAGTACTAGTAAGGTACACATCAATTACATGTACATCACATATACCTTTAGTGTTGCCGCCCTTCTTGTCTGCTAAGTATTTGGGGCAGTTCCGCTTCCAGTGTCCCTTTCCCTTGGAATAAAAGCACTCAGTCTCAGGTTTGGATCCATTCTTTGGCTTCTTCCTGGCAAATGGTTTACCAGGCGCGGCAACTCCCTTGCCGTCCTTCTTGAAGTTCTTCTTACCCTTGCCTTTCTTGAAACTAGTGGCTTTATTGACCATCAACACTTGATGCTACTTTTTGATTTCTACCTCCGCTGATTTCAGCATTGAAAATACTTCAGGAATAGTTTTCACCATCCCCTGCATATTGTAGTTCATCACAAAGCTCTTGTAGCTAGGTGGGAGCGGCTGAAGGATTCTGTCAATGACCGCCTCATCCGGGAGGTTAATGTCTAGTTGGGACAAGCGGTTGTGCAACCCAGACATTTTGAGTATGTGCTCATTGACAGAACTATTTTCCTCCATCTTACAACTGTAGAACTTGTTGGAGACTTCATATCTCTCGACCCGGGCATGAGCTTGGAAAACCATTTTCAGCTCCTCGAAGATCGCATATGCTCCGTGTTGCTCAAAACGCTTTTGGAGCCCCGGTTCTAAGATGTAAAGCATGCCGCACTGAACGAGGGAGTAATCATCACCACATGACTGCCAATCGTTCATAATGTCTTGGTTCTCTGGGATGGGTGCTTCACCTAGCGGTCCTTCTAGGACATATGCTTTCTTGTCAGCTATGAGGATGATCCTCAGGTTCCGGACCCAGTCCGAATAGTTGCTGCCATCATCTTCCAGCTTGGTTTTCTCTAGGAATGCGTTGAAGTTGAGGTTGACATGAGAGTTGGCCATTTGATTTACAAGACATTTTTGCAAAGGTTTTTAGACTAAGTTCATGATAAATAAGTTCATCTAATAAAATTATTTAATGAACTCCCACTCAAATTAGACATCCCTCTAGTCATCTAAGTGATACATGATCCGAGTTAACTAGGCCGTGTCCGATCATCACGTGAGACGGACTAGTCATCATCGGTGAACATCTCCATGTTGATCGTATCTTCCATATGACTCATGTTCGACCTTTCGGTATCTTGTGTTCCGAGGCCATGTCTGTACACGCTAGGCTCGTCAAGTTAACCTAAGTGTATTGCATGTGTAAATCTGTCTTACACCCGTTGTATGTGGATGTTGGAATCTATCACACCCAATCATCATCTGGTGCTTTGAAACAATGAACTTTCGCAACGCCGTACAGTTAGGGGGAACACTTTCTTGAAATTATTATGAGGGATCATCTTATTTACTACCGTCGTTCTAAGCAAATAAGATGCAAAAACATGATAAACATCACATGCAATCAAATAGTGACATGATATGGCCAATATCATATAGCTCCTTTGATCTCCATCTTCGGGGCGCCATGATCATCTTCGTCACCGGCATGACACCATGATCTCCAGCATCATGATCTCCATCATCGTGTCTCCATGAAGTTGCTCGCCAACTATTACTTCTACTACTATGGCTAACGGTTTAGCACTAAAGTAAAGTAATTACATGGCGTTTAAGCATTGACACGCAGGTCATACAATAATTCAGACAACTCCTATGGCTCCTGCCGGTTGTCATACTCATCGACATGCAAGTCGTGATTCCTATTATAAGAACATGAACTCATACATCACATATATATCATTCATCACAACTTTTTGGCCATATCACATCACAAGGCATATGCTGCAAAAACAAGTTAGACATCCTCTAATTGTTGTTGCATGTTTTTACGTGGCTGCAATAGGGTTCTAGCAAGAACGTTTCTTACCTACATGAAAGCCACAACGTGATATGCCAATTTCTATTTACCCTTCATAAGGACTCTTTTCATCGAATCCGATCCGACTAAAGTGGGAGAGATAGGCACCCGCTAGCCACCTTATGCAACTAGTGCATGTCAGTCAGTGGAACCTGTCTCACGTAAGCGTACGTGTAAGGTCGGTCCGGGCCGCTTCATCCCACGATGCCGCCGAAACAAGATAAGACTAGTAGTGGCAAGAAAATTGAAAACATCTACGCCCACAACCAATTTGTGTTCTACTCGTGCAAAGAAACTACGCATAGACCTAGCTCATGATGCCACTGTGGGGGAACGTTGCAGAAAATAAAAATTTTCTACGCTTCACCAAGATCAATCTATGGAGTCATCTAGCAACGAGAGAGAGTAGTGCATCTACATACCCTTGTAGATCGCGAGCGGAAGCGTTCAAGAGAACGGGGTTGAGGGAGTCGTACTCGTCGTGATCCAAATCACCGGAGATCCTAGCGCCGAACTGACGGCACCTCCGCGTTCAACACACGTACAGTTCGGAAGACGTCTCCTCCTTCTTGATCCAGCAAGGGGGAGGGAGAGGTTGATGGAGATCCAGCAGCACAATGGCGTGGTGGTGGAAGTAGCGGTGATCTCGGCAGGGCTTCCCCAAGCTCAGCAAGAGGGAGATGTGGTGCAGAGGGAGAGGGAGGCGCCAGGAGCAGGGGTGCGCAGCCCTCCCTCCCCCCTCTTTATATAGGGCCCCTGGGGGGCACCGCCCCCCTAGAGATTGGATCTCAAGGGGGGGCGGCCAAGGGGGTGGCTTGCCCCCCACCCCTAGGGTTTCCAACCCTAGGCGCAGGGGGAGGCCCAAGGGGGGCGCACCAGCCCACCAGGGGCTGGTTCCCTTCCCCACTTCAGCCCATGAGGCCCTCCGGGATAGGTGGCCCCACCCGGGGGACCCTCGGGACCCTTCCGGTGGTCCCGGTACAATATCGGTGACCCCCGAAACTTTCCCGATGGCCGAATTTGGACTTCCTATATACAATTCTTTACCTCCGGACCATTCCGGAACACCTCTGATGTCCGGGATCTCATCCGGGACTCCGAACAACTTTCGGGTTACCGCATACTAATATCTCTACAACCCTAGTGTCACCGAACCTTAAGTGTGTAGACCTTACAGGTTCGGGAGACATGCAGACATGACCAAGATGACTCTCCGGTCAATAACCAACAGCGGGATCTGGATACCCATGTTGGCTCCCACATGCTCCTCGATGATCTCATGGGATGTACAACACGAAGTCGAGGATTCAAGTAATCCCGTATACAATTCCCTTTGTCAACCGGTACGTTACTTGCCCGAGAATCGATCATCGGTATCCCAATACCTCGTTCAATCTCGTTACCGGCAAGTCACTTTACTCGTACCGTAATGCATGATCACGTGACCAAACACTTGGTCACATTGAGCTCATTATGATGATGCATTACCGAGTGGGCCCAGAGATACCTCTCCGTCATACAGAGTGACAAATCCCAGTCTCGATCCGTGTCAACCCAACAGATACTTTAGGGGATACCTGTAGTATACCTTTATAGTCACCCAGTTATGTTGTGACGTTTGGTACACCCAAAGCACTCCTACGGTATCCGGGAGTTACATGATCTCATGGTCTAAGGAAATGATACTTGACATTGGAGAAGCTCTAGCGAACGAACTACACGATCTTGTGCTATGCTTAGGATTGGGTCTTGTCCATCACATCATTATCCTAATGATGTGATCCCATTATCAACGACATCCAATGTCCATAGTCAGGAAACCATGACTATCTGTTGATCAACGTGCTAGTCAACTAGAGGCTTACTAGGGACATGTTGTGGTCTATTTATTCACACATGTATTACGATTTCCGGATAACACAATTATAGCATGAATAATAGACAATTATTATGAACAAGGAAATATAATAATAATCATTTTATTATTCCCTCTAGGGCATATTTCCAACAAATGTAGCAGGGCCTCACCATGAACTTCGCGTAAGCTGGCCGTCCAAATAGGGCGTGATATGGGCTCTGGATTTTCACCACTTCAAAGGTCAAGTTTTAGACCTGGAGTCATGCTCATCACCAAACACAACCTCCAAAGCTATCTGGCTAACAGGATATGTCGATTTACCTGGCACTACATCATGAAAGACAATGTTTGATGTTTTAAGATTCTTGTCTGTCAACCCCATGCGACGGAAGGTTTCATAATACAGGATGTTGACACTGATCCCTCCATCCATTAGTACCTTGGTAAATTTATAACCTCCCACCTGAGGTGCCACCACTAAAGCCAGATGACCCGGATTATCAACCCGGGGCAGATGATCCTCTCTGCTCCACACAATGGGCTGCTCGGACCACTTCAAGTAACGTGGTACTGCCGGTTCAATAGTATTGACTGCCCTCTTGTGAAGCTTCTGATCGCGCTTACACAAGCTAGTAGTGAACACATGATACTGCCCGCCATTCAACTGCTTTGGGTGATTCTGAAAACCTGATTGATGATGATTCCTCTGATTGTTCTGTTGGTTGTTACCACCTAGATTGTTCTGATTGCCCTGATTATTCTGAAATCGAGAGTTTGAACCACCGCCACTGAAACTCGGCCCGTGAAAACCTGGACCTGAACCGCCAGACGGGCCTTGATCATACCGGAAGAGGTCAGAGTTTTTGAACTCCTTCATAATAAAACAGTATTTCCAAAGGTTTGTTGCTGGAACCTCCTTTGTCCCTGCTTTGGGCAGGGCTGGTTTAACAGACGCTCTAGATTCATGCCTCCACCGCGCTATGGCGGTTTACCCTTACGACACTGTGCATTGCCCTGTACATTTGTGTTAGCCACAAAATCTGAATTATCCGCTTTAGGATTACCATTATTCCCATGGCTCCCTTGGTTGTGCTGCTGTCCCTTTGCACTGTCGTTCTTCTTTCCCTTCTCCGGTTTCTCCTTGTCAGAATCGGGATCCTTGGTATTGTTAGAATCGGCATATTTAACCAAGGCTACCATAAGTGTTCCCATGTCATTGCAGTGGCGCTTGAGCCGTCCCAACCTCATCTTCAGTGACTTAAACCGGCAATTACGCTCCAATGTTATGATCGCCGAGCCAGCATTAATGAGATCCGACGAATGCAAGACTTCTGAAACCCGACACACCCAATGAGTTGTTGACTTGTTCTCTCCTTGAACACAGGCATCTAGATCCACAATGAACATAGGTTGTTTGCATGTATTCTTGAAGTTTGCTATAAACCAGACCTTCAATTGGTCCCATGATCCGATGGAGTTGGCGGGCAAGTTCTTTAACTAAGTGAGGGCTGTTCCTTCCAACATCATGGTGAAGTATTTTGCACATGCCGCTTCATCCACATCCAGCATCTCCATCGCCATCTCATAACTTTCAACCCACACCTCGGGTGGTTGATCGGCGGTATAATTAGGCACCTTACGCGGACCCTTGAAATCCTTGAGCAGTCGCACATTACGGAGAGCAGGAATGAGACACGGCACTCCCCAGGAGCTGAGGGAAAGCCTGGTACCTCGCTGTACTGACGCCGCTGGCTGAACCGGGGTGGGTTGATGATGACTCGCCTATTGTGCTGCTAATGCGACCTCCCTTCGTGCTTTGCCATTATCCACCACGTCCTGAGCATTTGCCTCACCGAGCGCCAGATTGGGCCCTTGCAGGGCATTACGGCGCCGCGCACTACTGGACACCTCCGGTTCATCTATGTGCCTGCTATAACTTTGTTCGGACGGGGGATTGGATGGGTTCTGTCTCGGCTATAAGAATAAGCCTACTGCTGCACAATAGCGGTTTGAAGAATATCCCTGCCCGCCGCGTCTCAACCGCCGCCAGCGAATCACCCTCCATCAGAATAGCTGCCAGGCGCAATGCCGCAGCGATCATGTTATCCAGAGGGCTAGAAAAATGACCCGACGGTGTTGATACGTATTGCGGCGGGTTATCCGTTCGTCGAGGCGGGTCGGTTATCCATGGTTGATTCGAAGCTGCTCCAAGTGCCTCGGTCCGGTTTACCATTACCGGATTACTTAGCCCAGCCCCTGGAGTATTGAAGAGATTCAGTCCTTCGTAGACCGGCGGCAGACGAGACCGGTACTTCCTTTGTAGTACTTCGTTTGATGCATTCTGATCCAACATAAGCCGGTAAATCTGTGCCTGGATCTGCTGTGATTGGGCATCTAAAGCGGCCCATTCTCCAGCCATCCTGGCTTCCTCAGCTGCCAGGTCCTCCTTAGCTTGTGTTATCTGGTCCTTTAGCTTGGTAACCTCCGCATTATGCCGATCATGTGTCTCTGGAGTGACTATTGTGGTTTAACAAGGTCGCCCAGGCATCCAACAAACCAGAAAGAACTTGAGCCGGCCGGCGTGCAGGGCCTCCTGCCGTGGCTGCTGACCTGGACGTCATTGCTGCTGTGCATGAAGACTGCAAGGTGGGCTAGGTTCCGGCCATGAAGACTGCAACCCCGATTCGGCGGTTCAAAGGGGTCTGGAATACTGTTGCCATCAGAATAGCCCCTAATCCAGCCATCTTGCAATTGGTACAGTGACTCGGTTTCACCAATGGACGACTCGCCATCTGAGTAGATGGACGTCTCACCATCGGACACTGGTTCAGATCCCGCACCATGAATGAATCGTACGAACGCATGCTTCATAGCAGGCTGAACCCGGGCAGGACTCGCACGCTGAGCCGTCTCGACGAGGTCGGTGAATATGTCCGGCTCACAGCCCGGTTCACCGATCTTGCCGATGAAAACGTGAATTCCGCCAAAGGAGACCCGGTACCCGTACTCGATTGAGCCGGCCTCGGGGCCCCATCCTGCGTCGTCGATGTAGAGCTCGCCGCAATGACTCTTCGTCATTCGGCCAACTGCGTACCCTTTGAGTCCTTCAAAGCTGCCCTTCAAGAACTCGAAACCATCGTGCGATAGCCCCACGGTGGGCGCCAACTGTCGTGGAAATATCACGTCAGATGTCCTAGCGGAAGGACTTAGTCATGGAGCCATCGCAAAGAGATTAGCTTGAAGGGGTTAAACCGAACAAGGGGCACGAGAGTTTTATACTAGTTCGGCCCCTTACGATGAAGGTGAAAGCCTACGTCTAGTTGTGATGGAATTGCTTGGGTTTCGATGACCAGGGAGCGAATACGCTTTGCCTGAGTCTCGAGTTGTTGTTTCCTGTCCCTGAACCGCCGCCGGGTCGTCCCTATATGTACACAGGTTGACGCCCGGCCGGTCTAAGAGTCCTGAGGCCGGCTCATACAAGTGTCGGCTCGGTCTCTCCCTTTTTCCTATCTTACAATACAAGTTATACAACTATGGCGGGTTACCATTATGGGCCCTAATCCGCCTTTGGGCTCTGGGCCTCTAAGCTTTATTAGTAAAGCGCCATCTTCTTTGTCTTCATGGGCTTCAATATAGTTGAGTGTGAACTGGCCCCTCCTGGGTGGTTTACACTCAGTAGTTATATCCTCAACAGGTAGCGAGACACGTATTGCATTGTTGCCATCGAGGATAAAATGATGGGATTTTCATCATATTGCTTGAGTTTATTCCTCTACATCATGTCATCTTACTTAAGGCGTTAATCCGTTCATTATGAGCTTAATACTCTAGATGCATGCTGGATAGCGGTCGATGTGTGGAGTAATAGTAGTAGATGCAGGAAGGAGTCGGTCTACTTGACACGGATGTGATGCCTATATTGCATAATCATTGCCTTGGATATGTCATAACTTTGCGCTTTTCTATCAACTGCTCGAGAGTAATTTGTTCAACCATCATATTATTTGCCTTCATGAGAGAAGCTCTAGTGAAACCTATGGCCCCCGGGTCTATTTTCTATCATATTAGTTTCGGATCTACTATTTTGCAATCTTTTATTTTTAGATCTATATACCAAAAAAACCAAAAATATTTTATCTTTTGTTTAGTTTTATCTATCTGTATCAGATCTCACCTTTGCAAGTGACTGTGAAGGGATTGACAACCCCTTTATCGTGTTGGGTGCAAGTGTTTGATTGCAGGTGCATCTATTGGGGACTTGCGCGTTTCTCCTACTGAATTGATACCTTAGTTCTTAACTGAGGGAAATACTTAACTCTATTGTGCTGCATCACCCTTTCCTCTTCAAGCGAAAACCAACGCAAGCTCATGAACTAGTAGGAAGAATTTCTGGCGCTGTTGCCGGGGAGAATTTCTAGCGCTGTTGCCGGGGAGTCTACCTCAAGCCTACCAAGTACCCATCATAAAACTCTCATCTCTTGCATTACATTATTTGCCATTTGCCTCTCATTTTCCTCTCCCCCACTTGGCATGGTGTCACTACATGGCACATATATGTCATGGTAAAATAATTGTCCAATTTGGGCCAAGCATGTTACAAGCCTCTTACAAACTGAAGCTTCTCGCAACCCTCATGGTTCCGGTAGGGAAACATGCCCCTCTTGTGAGCGAAACGATAATCGCTACCTCTTCTCGCCTTGAACTTTGTTTTCTATTGGCAACATAGAATAACATGAGTGTTGTGCTGAAATTTCAAACTGTTCATGGTTGGTTTGGCCATTTTATATATTACAGAGTTTTCTAAGCATTTAACGTAGTCCATAATTCAAATTTGAACTACGAGCACATGCTCTAGTGAAGCAAGATGGGTGGTAAATCGTACATGTGTCATCGAGTGCAAGTTTAGGTCTCATGGAAGGAATTTGAATGAACTATTAACTTCTCGTCATCCTAAAACATTGAGAATCTCGGTTTTTAAATCCCAGTAAATCAAAAACTCACCCAAAAAACATGAAACTTGGCATGGTTTCATGACATGTCACATACATGTCGTGGTAAAAAAATCGTCCAGTTTGAGGCAGGGCACACACATTAATAGCCAACGAAGTCCTTTTGAAACAAATAATTGACACATTAATATCGCAAACGGTTATATTATATGAACCGTGTGTTCCCATAACCATTTAAGTGCTACCACACATCCCTCTTTTCTTATGGGATAGTAATACCTCCTTCCTTGTTCATTGGTTATCTTTGTATTTTGTGCTAAAATTTAACCACACTTGGTGGCATGCGTGCAGCTATTTTATTAGACGGGACATGCGCGAGAAGTCCGTCGTGAAGGCTCGACTGGACACATGCGAGCAGTCCGCCACACAGGCTCGACGAGACGCGTGCATCCTGTCCACCTCACAAGCTCGACGGGACACGTGCGAGCGTCAAGGATGCCCATGCTCACCGAGAAGCGTGTTCTTTGACCTCCATCCACCAGTTGCCCGCCTCACTCACAACTTCTCCATTCATGGCGGCCAAGCCACTATTTAACACGCGGTTAATTAAAGCACCTGGACGAAGGGTGTTTGCTTGTGATCCCATGGCCCTGCTCAATGTTAGCATTTTATTTGTTCATGTTTTCAACTCGTATTCCGGCCTAATTTAAAATGCCACATAAGGCAATGGATAATATAACGACAAAAAATGGCAACGGATAATACGACGACAAATTTACAATGGCGTGCATAATAATTGTCTAACATATTCCGGATAATTTCAAATGCCACATGCGGCAAAGCCCAAAACACACGGGGCAAGAGAAGAAGGAAATCGCAGACAATGATCTGGGTCGCTACTATCTCTACTCCTCGATGGATCGTCGGGCGATGACATCCTCCAGCTCCTTCAATTCCTCACGACTTTGCTTGAAAGCAGCCACGGATTCCTCCACCTCCTGCTCGCGCTCGATCCGGAGCTTCCTCAAGTCACCCATAGTTCCTCGACGACCACTGTCAGTGTCATCCTCGAGGCACTCCTCTTATCATGTAGAATCTTCCAGCCGGCAACCTCCTCCTCCTTCTCGGCGAGCGCCTTGAGAAGCTTCACATTGTCACCCATGAGTTCCTCGACGAGGTCGGTTGCCTTCTCAACCGAGTCATCGCTAATCTCGAGAAGCTTCATCAAGCCGTCGACCACCTCCTGCTGCTTAATGTGGCCAGCGAGAATGTCGTCATTGCCCATGTTTCAGCAGGCTTTCCGCACTGCCCATGTTTCAGCAGGCTTTCCGCACTGCCCATGTTTCAGCAGGAGCTATGAACATGAAGACGAGTTTAGCAACCTACGCCAAGGAGGATGCACAATGGGCCAGTATGTGGATGAGTTTAGTAAGTTAGCACGCTATGCCCCTGATGACGTAGCCACTGATGCTGCTAAGCAAGAGAAGTTTCTGGAAGGACTGAATGATGAGCTGAGCATGCAGTTGATGGTGGCAACATTCAACAACTACCAGGAGTTGGTAGATAGAGCTCATATGATTGAAGGGAAGAAGCAACAGATAGAGAGCCGCAAGAAGAAGTATGGACAAGGGAAGTACAATTCGGGAGCTCAGCAGATATCTTGTTTTACCCCGAACTCGGGAGGACACATTCACCATAACCATGGAGGCCATAATTCCAATGGAGGAATTTCGCATAACCATAGTGGCCCTAAGAATGGGAATGGGAATGGAGGAGGCAGCAGCCAGAACCGTTCCAACCCGGCAACTCCCGCCAAGAAGGATCTAAGTCACATTACTTATTTCAAGTGAGAGAAGAATGGTCACTACACCACCGAGTGTTCTGAATCTAAGAATGGAAATGGCAATGGAAGCTCTGGGAAGAAGCCCAACCCTTTCAAAAGGGGACAAGTGAACCACGTTAGCATGGAGGAGGTTGAAGAGCAGCCAGATGCAATTATAGGTAAATTTTTGGTTAAGTCATTTACTGCAATCATTCTTTTTGATACTGGTGCATCACATTCATACATATCAAGGGGATTTGTGGATAAGTATAAGTTGCCCACCAAAGTTTTTAGGACACCTATGTTAGTAAGCTTGCCAGGAGCGGATCATATGGCAAGCCAAGGATGTTTTCAGATGCCATTGACCATAGGTAGGTATGTTTTCCCCTCGAATTTTATAATTCTGGAGTCACAAGGATTGGATGTGATTTTGGGTATGGATTGGTTATCGATGTATGGAGGAAACATCAATTGCGCCAGTAAGTCAATTATGCTCACAACCCCAGAAGGAAGAAGGATCAAGTATGTATCCCGACATGTGCCAAAGAGGACTCAAGTAAATTCCTTATCAGGAGTTGTACAGGAGGAAGTACTGGTGGTGAAGGATTGCCCCGACATATTTCCGGAGGAATTACCAGGCATGCCACCGGATAGAGACATTGAATTTTTGATTGAGCTTTTGCCAGGCACCGGGCCAATATCAAAGAGACCATATCGGATGCCCGCACAGGATTTGGAGGAAATTAAGAAGCAGATTAAGGAGTTACTGGATAAAGGTTACATCCGACCAAGTTCATCACCTTGGGGAGCCCCAGTACTTCTAGTGTAGAAGAAGGATGGATCATTAAGGATGGTTGTTGATTATAGTGCATTGAATGAAGTGACGATCAAGAACAAGTACCCACTGCCGATGATCAATGATTTGTTTGACCAGTTGCAAGGAGCTAAAGTATTTTCCAAGATCGATCTACGATCAGGATACCATCAGTTGAAGATTTGAGAGCAGGATATACCTAAGACAACTTTTACCACAAGGTACGGGCTATACGAGTATACCGTTATGTCATTTGGTATGACTAACATGCCGGCCTATTTCATGAACATGATGAACAAAGTGTTTATGGAGTTTTTGGATAATTTCGTCATGGTGTTCATTAATGATATATTGGTCTACTCGAAGAATGAAGAGGAGCATAATGAACATTTGCATTTGGTTCTCGAGAAGCTCAGGGAACACCAGTTGTATGCCAAGTTCAGCAAGTGTGAGTTTTGGCTAAAAGAAGTTGGATTTCTTGGACATGTTATATCCGGAGAAGGAATAACAGTGGATCCCACCAATGTTGTTTCTATGACTAAATGATAGCACCCACATCAGTTGGAGAGATCAGGAGTTTTCTTGGACTCGCAGGATACTACCAGAGGTTCATAGATAATTTCTCCAGGATTGCAAAGCCCATGACAGAGTTGTCAAAGAAGGACACCAAGTTTAAATGGACCAGGAGTGTGAAGCCAGTTTTTAGGAGTTGAAGAAACGTTTGTTTATAGCCCCAGTGTTGATTCTTCTAGATCAACAAAAGGATTACCATGTGTATTGCGACGCTTCTTGTTGAGGACTTGGAGCAATACTTATGCAGGAGGGAAGAGTTGTTTCAAATGCCTCACGACAGCTTAAACCCCATGAGCTAAATTATACTACACATGATTTGGAGTTATCAGCCGTAGTGCATGCGCTGAAGACATGGATACATTTTCTCATCGGAAACCACTATGAGGTATACACGGATCATAAGAGCTTGAAATATATATTCACATAGAAGGAGTTGAATCTCAGGCAAAGGAGATGGTTGGAGCTCATTAAGGATTATGATATGAAGTTGCATTATCATCTCAGAAAGGATAATGTAGTAGCCGATGCGTTGAGTCGCAAGAGCTATGTTAATATGCTCATGACCGGAGGATTACCCAAGGAGTTAGCAGAGGATCTTCATGATCTACGTTTGGAAATTGTTCCGAGAGGTTATGTAGTAGCATTGGAAATTCAGTCCACTTTGATGGGTAACATCAGAGAATCCCAAGAAACAGACAAGGAGATTGCCGAGATAAAGGAAAGGATGGGCAAAGGAAAGGCTAAAGCATTTCGTGAGGATGAGCACGATACTTTATGGTTTGAGGATCACGTATATGTGCCTAATGACCCCGAGATCAGGAAGTTGAGTCTGCAGGAGGTCCATGATTCGCCGTATTCGATTCACCTAGGAAACACTAAGATGTATCTGGATTTGAAGGAAAGTTTCTGGTGGACAGGAATGAAGAAGGATATTGCCGAGTATGTAGCATTATGTGATGTATGTTAGAGAGTTAAGGCAGAACATCAGAAGCCAGCAGGATTGCTACAGCCATTGCCGTTACCCGAGTGGAAGTGGGACAAGCTTGGCATGGATTTTATCACGGGACTTCCCAGGACTCGTTCAGGCTATGACTCTATATGGGTTCTAGTCGATCAGTTGACGAAAGTAGCTCATTTCATCCAAGTGTAGACCACGTATACAAGTGCTAAGTTGGCAAAGATATACGTGACCAGGATCGTATGTCTGCATGGAGTTCCGAGGACCATTGTATCAGATAGAGGAACCCAATTTACCTCAAAGTTCTGGAATCAGTTGCATGGGACTTTGGGTACTAGGCTAGAGTTCAGTACAACCTTTCATACACAGACAGATGGACAGACCGAGAGAGTCAATCAAATTCTGGAGGACATATTAAGAGCTTGTGCGCTAGATTATGGATCTAGTTGGGACGAAATTTTTCCGTATGCAGAGTTCTCTTATAACAACAGTTATCAAGCCAGTTTGAAATGGCCCCTTTCAAAGCTTTGTACGGAAGGAGGTGCAGGACACCGTTATTTTGGGATGAAGTCGGAGACCGTCAGTTGTTTGGACCAGATTTGATTAAAGAGTCTGAAGAGAAGATTAAACTGGTTCGCGACAAAGTAAAGGTAGCCTAGTCCAGGCAGAAGAGTTATGCGGATTCTAAACGCAAGGAGACAGTTTACAAAGTCGGAGACAAAGTATACCTTCATGTGTCACCACTTCGAGCAGTTAAGCATTTTGGAGTTAAGGGAAAGCTAGCACCACATTTTGTGGGACCATACAAAGTTTTGGAACGTATGGGCGAAGTTTCTTATAAGCTGGAACTGCCAGAAGGGTTGTCAGGAGTTCACAATGTGTTTCCCGTTTCCCAGTTGAAGAAGTGCCATGCAGAGATGGCCGATATTCCTCTGAGAGATATGATGCCACTGCAAGCGATTCAGCTGGATGGTGATTTGACCTATGAGGAGAAACCAATGAAGATTCTCGAGTTTGCCAGCCGAGTCACACGCAGCAAGGTTATCAAGTTCTGCAAGGTTCATTGGAGCCACCATATCGAGGATGAAGCCACCTGGGAACGAGAGGAAGACCTACGGAAGGACCACCCACACCTATTTTCTAGCCAACCCGAATCTCGAGGGCGAGATTCATCTTAAGGGGGGTAGGTTTGTAACATCCCAAATTTTCAATTGGGAATGTTATACATAGGTCATCATATGCATATCATATTTTATTTGCATTTTGGTTTGATCTTAGAAATTCTATGCAACTCAAGGACCCACAGAGAGAGTTGGGGATTTCATTTATTTTCATATTTGAATTTTCTCAAATATTGAAAAGAGGATCATTTTGGTTTTAATCATTTTCTCTCCGAATATATCCAATAATAAAATAAAAGAGAGGGGATAAAACGACTTCTCCAAAATAAAAGAAATATTGGAGGAAAAATGTTACAATCGAATAAGTATTTTATTTGGATTTTAATTGCTATTTTATTTGAATTAGAAAAATATGCATTTTTCAAAATTGCATTTTTTAGGCGAGAAAAATGTTTACTTTGTTTTAAATATTTTATTTAGACGGTGAAAATTGTTTTTGGCATTTTTAGATTTTTATTTTATATTTTATTAGGATTTTTCCGTTCGGGCGAAAATTATTTTAAAAAAATCTCGTGGACCGCACTGGGCCAAAGGCCCAGCCAGCCCACAATGTCGCCGCCCTCGCGCGTGCATGCCCGAGCCGGACTCCGCCGGAGTCCGAGCCGCCGCTGGCCTCGCCTTGCCTCCTCCCCAAGCAAGCGCCGCCGCCCACCCCCGTATATAGCGAGCCCGGGGCCCCTGGAGCCCCAAGCTGCCGCCGCCGCCAACGCCGCTCCCTGCCGCCTGCTGCGCCGCTTGCTACCGACGCTGCACCACCCCGCCGCCTGCCGGCTCGCCACCGACGCCACCCACTGCCACCGCAGCCGCCCGCTATAGTCGGAGCCTCCGCCCCGCCTCGCCGCCTCGCCGGAGCAGCCGGAGTCGCCGCCGGCCTTTTTCGGTTTAGGTATAAGAAACCACCCGGTTTTTTAAACCCTAGATCCGTTTTTTTATAGATCGGTCCGGTTTTTCTTCGGTTTAGTTATTTAGCGGACGTTCATCCGTTCATTCATTTTAACAAACGTTGTTCGTTGGTTAGGTTCTGACAGCGAACGTTCGTCCGTTAGTCTATTCGTCCGTTTTATTTTCTAGGGTTTATCTGCTATTATTTTTCGATCGCGATTTCTGCCCTGATCTTCAATCTAGTATAACTTTTTAACCGTTAGTCCAAATTAGATGAAACCAGCACCTAAATCTTCGTCTCGAAGCTCTTTCTGTTTAACCAACTTGAACATGATTTTGGTACTGTAAAATTTGACTTTAGTCCAGATTAGTAGACGATCTTGTTTCGTTCGTATCTTGAGTTTTTGTTGCTCCGTTTGTGTTGATTCTTTTTGCAAATCAAAGCTCTTTAGTTGAAATTTCTGTTTGGATCTTCTTATTTGAGTTTTACTCGTGCATCTTGCTGGAGTGCTGATGTATGTTATTGTTTGTTTGCGATAGAATTCCCGGATTGTGAAGCGTGCTACTACGAGTCTCTAGGTTTTGTAGATCGCCAACAAGGCAAGTAACTCTTTGATCATATCCCTTTATTACCCAGTTTTTATGCTTTAGTTACAATCCTCAAACATTGCATGGTTAGGATCTGAATAACATGTGGGTTTGGGAAGTAGATGATGAGGTAGAACCTATTGCCCTTTTATTACCAAACCTTTGGGAGTTGCTTCTACGTTATGCTCAGCTTGCTAAGCTATGCTCGTAGATGTGGATTGGTTGAGTGTATCCATGACATATATGAGAGTTGTTAATTAATGGTTAACTAAAGGTGGCTACTTAAATACACATCTGGGTGGATTGGTTGCGGGCACCTGGAGAATCCAGTGTTGTCCTAGGATATCCGGAGTACCCTTGTGATCATCCTAAGGTTCGCCACCCAGGCTCAAAGGGATAATAAGATATTTCACGCTAGAAACTTCCGTGTGCAGCCACAAGCTATTATTGTCTCTAGCATAGTTGAGTAGGTTGCATGACCTCTTTCAGTGGTGGGCTAGCAGATGTAGGGGAAAGTAGGTGTAACTGTCCATCCAGAGTAAAGAGTTAATGTTTTTGAGAGACTATGTCTCGGTCATCCATTTCTCAAACACCATGTAGTGCGAGAAATCTAGCGGAGGAGATCGAGTCTTGTGGGGAAAAGTGTGCAAACCTCTGTAGAGTGTACAAACTAATAATGGTTAGCCGTGTCCCCGGTTATTGACACCTTGAGTATCTGGTTCTTGGATTATCATGTTGATCTCATCACTCTAAATTAATTTGTTGGGTTAATTGATATATGTTTAGTTGGGGTTTAGTTGGAGGAACCTTCTCAATGTTTAACAACCACCATGATAGTTGCTACCTCTTGAGCACTGCGTTGGATTTCCCCGAAGAGGAGAGGATGATGCAGTAAAGTAGCGTAAGTATTTCCCTTAGTTTTTGAGAACCAAAGTATCAATCCAGTAGGAGATCACGCACAAGTCCCTCGTACCTACACAAAACGATAGTTACTCGCAACCAACGCGATTAGGGGTTGTCAATTCCTTCACGGTCACTTACGAGGGTGAGATCTGATACAGATGATAAATAATATTTTTGGTATTTTTTATATAGAGATGCATATGGAGATTGATATGATGAGAATAGACTCGGGGGCCATAGGTTTCACCAGTGGCTTCTCTCAAGAGCATAAGGATTCTACGGTGGGTGATCTAATTACTGTTGAGCAATTGATAGAAAAGCGAATAATTATGAGAATATCTAGGTATGATCATGTATATAGGCATCACGTCCAAAACAAGTAGATCGAAACGATTCTGCACCTACTACTATTACTCCACTCATCGACCGCTATCCAGCATGCATCTAGAGTATTAAGTTAAAAACAGAGTAACGCCTTAAGCAAGATGACATGATGTAGATGGATAAATTCATGCAATATGATAAAAAACCCATCTTGTTATCCTCGATGGCAACAATACAATACGTGCCTTGCAACCCTTTCTGTCACTGGGTAAGGGCACCACAAGATTGAACCCAAAGCTAAACACTTCTTCCATTGCAAGAACTATCAATCTAGTTGGCCAAACCAAACGGATAATTCGAAGAGACTTGCAAAGATAACTCAATCATACATAAAAGAATTCAGAGAAGAATCAAATATTGTTCATAGATAAGCTGGATCATAAACCCACAATTCATCAGTCTCGACAAACACACCGCAAAAAAGAAGATTACATCGAATATATCTCCACAAGAGAGAAGAAGCCATCTAGCTACTAGCTATGGACCTGAAGGTCTGAAGTAAACTACTCACACTTCATCGGAGAGGCTATGGTGTTGACATAGAAGCCCTCCATGGTAGATGCCCTCTACGACGGAGCTCCGAAACAGGCCCCAAGATGGGATCTCGCGGATACAGAAAGTTGCAGCGGTGGAGTTAGGTTTTTGGCTCCGTATTTGATTTGACGGGGGTACATAGGTATATATAGGAGGAAGGAGTACGTCGGTGGAGCACCAGGGGGCCCATGAGGCAGGGGGCGCGCCCAGGGGGGGCGCCCTCCACCCTCGTGACCGCCTCTCGCGCTTCTTGGAGTAGGTTCCAAGTCTCCTGGATCACGTTCGGTGAGAAAATCACGTTCCCGAAGGTTTTATTCCGTTTGGACTCCGTTTGATATTCTGTTTCTTCAAAATACTGAAATAGGCAAAAAATAGCAATTCTGGGCTGGGCCTTCGGTTAATAGGTTAGTCCCAAAAATGATATGAAAGTGGAAAATAAAGCCCAATATAGTCCAAAACAGTAGATAAAGTAGCATGGAGCAATCAAATATTATAGATACGTTGGAGACGTATCAAGCATCCCCAAGCTTAATTCCTGCTCATCCTCGAGTAGGTAAATGATAAAAAATAATTTTTGATGCGGAGTGATACTTTGGCATAATTTCAATGTAAATCTTCTTAATTGTGACATGAATATTCAGATCCGAAAGATTCAAGACAAAAGTTCGTATTGACATAAAGGTAATAATACTTCAAGCATACTAATTAAAGCAATCATGTCTTCTCAAAATAGCATGGTTAAAGAAAGTTATCGCTACAAAATCATATAGTCTGGCTATGCTCTATCTTCATCACACAAAGTATTTAATCATGCACAACCCTAATGATGAGCCAAGCAATTGTTTCATACTTTAGAAATCTCAAACTTTTTCAACTTTCACGCAATACATGAGCGTGAGCCATGGACATAGCACTATAGGTGGAATAGAATGGTGGTTGTGGAGAAGACAAAAAAGGAGAAGATAGTCTCACATCAACTAGGCGTATCAATGAGCTATGGAGATGCCCATCAATAGATATCAATGTGAGTGAGTAGGGATTGCCATGCAACGGATGCACTAGAGCTATAAGTATATGAAAGCTCAACAAAAGAAACTAAGTGGGTGTGCATCCAACTTCCTTCCTCACGAAGACCTAGGGCACTTTTGAGGAAGCCCATCATTGGAATATACAAGCCAAGTTCTATAGTGGAAAATTCCCACTAGTATATGAAAGTGACAACATATGAGACTCTCTATCATGAAGATCATGGTGCTACTTTGAAGCACAAGTGTGGAAAAGGATAGTAGCATTGTCCCTTCTCTCTTTTTCTCTCATTTTTTTTATTTGGGCCTTTTCTCTTTTTTTATGGCCTCTTCTTTTTTTTTCTTTTTTTTCGTCCGGAGTTTCATCCCGACTTATGGGGGAATCATAGTCTCCATCATCCTTTCCTCACTGGGACAATGCTCTAATAATGATGATCATCACACTTTTATTTTTCTTACAACTCAACAATTACAACTCAATACTTAGAACAAAATATGACTCTATATGAATGCCTCCGGTGGTGTACCGGGATATGCAATGAATCATGAGCGACATATATGAAAATTATGAAGGTGGCCTTGCCACAAATACAATGTCAACTACATGTTCATGCAAAAAGCAATATGACAAAAGTAATGCATGTCATATGAACGGAACAATGGAGAGTTGCATGGCAATATATCTCGGAATGGCTATGGAAATGCCATAATAGGTAGGTATGGTGGCTGTTTTGAGGAAGGTATATGGTAGGTGCATGATACCGGCGAAAAGTGCGCGGTATTAGAGAGGCTAGCAATGGTGGAAGGGTGAGAGTGCATATAATCCATGGACTCAACATTAATCAAAAGAACTAATGCACTTGTTGCAAAAATTTAGAAGTCATCAAAAACCAAAGCACTAAACACATACTCCTAGGGGGATAGATTGGTAGGAAAATACCATCGCTCGTCCCCGACTGCCACTCATAAGGAAGACAATCAATAAATAAAATTGTGCTCCGACTTCATCACAAAGCGGTTCACCATATGTGCATGCTACGGGAATCACAAACTTCAACACAAGCATTCTTTAAATTCATAATCACCCCAACTAGCACTGCTTTGATATTATCACCTCCATATCTGAAAACAATTATCAAGCATCAAACTTATCTTAGTACTCAACGCACTCAAAAGAAAGTTTCACAAATCTTGAATACCAAGTATATTAACATTAAGCAAATTACCATGCTATTAACAACTCTCAAAATAATCTAAGTGAAGCATGAGAGATCAATAGTTTCTTTAAAACAAATCCACCACCGTGCTCTAAAAGATTTAAGTGAAGCACTAGAGCAAAAATTATTATGCTCAAAAGATATAAGTGAAGCACTATGAGCAAAACTATCAAGCTCAAAAGATATAAGTGAAGCACATAGAGTATTCTAGCAAATTCCAAATCATGTATGGCTCTCTCAAAAGATGTGTACATAAAGGATGATTCTGGCAAACTAACAAGCAAAGACACAAATAATACAAGACGCTCCAAGCAAAACACATGACATGTAGTGAATAAAAATATAGCTCCAAGTAAATTACCGATGGAAGTAGACGAAAGAGGGGATGCCTTCCGGGGCATCCCCAAGCTTTGACTTTTTTGTGTCCTTGGATTATCTTGGGGGTGCCATGGGCATCCCCAAGCTTAGGCTCTTACCACTCTTTGTTCCATAATCCATCAAAAGAATTCGCCCAAAACTTGAAAACTTCACAACACAAAACTCAATAGAAATCTCGTGAGCTCCGTTAGTGAAGGAAAACAAAAGACTACTTTAAGGTACTGTAATTAACTCATTATTTATTTATATTGGTGTTAAACCTACTGTATTTCAACTTCCTTATGGTTTATAAACTAATTTATTAGCCATAGATGCATTGAAATAAGCAAACAACACACGCAAAACAGAATCTGTCAAAAACAGAACAGTCTGTATCAATCTGTAACTAACGCAAACTTATGGAATTCTAAAACTTATACCAAAATAGGAAGTACTGTACAATTTGTTTATTTATCATAAGCAAAAAGAATCAATGCAAAAGCACGTTTCTGCGATTTATTGAATTTTTTCTTGTGAGCGCAAAGTTTCTGTTTTTCAGCAGAATCAAATCAACTATCATCATAGCTTATCCTATAGGTTCTGCTTGGCACAAACATTAATTAAAACATAAAACCACATCTAAACAGAAAGTATATGGATAATTTATTCCTAAACAGAAGCAAAAACAAAAAACACAAAATAAAATTGGGTTGCCTCCCAATAAGCGCTATCGTTTAACACCCTTAGCTAGGCATAAAAGTGAAGATAGATCTAAGTTTTGCCATCTTTCATAGGCAATCCATAAGTGGCTCTCATGATAGATTCATATGGTAATTTTATTTTCTTTCTAGGTAAGTGTTCCATACCCTTTCTCAAGGGCAATTGGAATCTAATATTCCCTTCCTTCATATCAATAATCGCACCAATCGTTCTAAGGAAAGGTTTACCAAGAATAATAGGACATGAAGGATTGCAATCTATATCAAGAACGATAAAATCTACGGGCACATAATTCCTATTTGCGACAATAAGAACATCATTAATTCTTCCCATAGGCTTTTTAACAGTGGAATCCGCAAGATGCAAATTTAGAGAGCAATCTTCAAAGTCATGGAAATCTAGCAAATCACACAAAGTTTTGGGAATAGTGGAGACACTAGCACCCAAATCACACAAGGCATGAAACTCATAATCTTTAATTTTAATTTTGATAGTATGTGCCCACTCATCATAGAGTTTTCTAGGGATAGAAACTTTCAACTCAAGTTTTTCTTCATAAGATTGCATCAAGGCATCAACAATGTGTTCGTTAAAGGCCTTATTTTGACTATAAGCATGAGGAGAATCTAGCACGGATTGCAACAAGGAAATACAACCAATCAAAGAGCAATTTTCATAATTAAATTCCTTGAGATCCAAAATAGTGGGTTTAGCAACATCAAGATTTTTATTTCTTTCAATCCCACTTTCATCAATTTCATCATCAAGATCTAGAAACTCCGAATTCTTAGAACGCCTTCTAGGTAAAGGAATATCATATTCAGTTTCATCAAGATTTATATCGCAAAACAAAGATTTAATAGGGGACACATCAATAACTTTAACATCTTCATCTTGATTTTCATAGGAATCGGAAGAACACGCTTTAATAAAGGCATCTTTGGAAGCACGCATCCTAGCGGTTCTTTCCTTGCACTCATCAATGGAAATTATCATAGCTTTGAGAGACTCATTGATATCATGCTTAGGAGGAATAGATCTAAGCTTTGAAGAATCAATTTCAAGAGAAATTCTATCAATGTTCCTAGCCAAATCATCAACTTTAAGCAATTTCTCTTCAAGCAAAGCATTAAAATTCTTTTGTGAATTCATAAACTCTTTAACACTACTCTCAAATTTAGAGGACATCTTATTAAAATTTCCATAAGAGTTGTTGTAGGAATTTCCATAATTATTAGAAGGATTACTAGGATAAGGCCTAGGATTAAAATTCCCTCTATACGCATTATTTCCAAAACTATTCTTTCCAACAAAATTCACATCCATAGATTCATTATTATTCTCAATCAAAGTAGATAAAGGCATATCATTGGGATCAAGAGGAGTACTTTTAGTAGCAAACATCTTCATAAGTTCATCCATCTTTTCACTCAAAACATTGATTTCTTCTATAGCATGCACTTTTTTACTAGAAGTTCTTTCGGTATGCCATTGAGAATAATTAGCCATAATATTGTCAAGCAATTTTGTAGCATCCCATAATGTAATTTCCATAAACATGCCTCCCGCGGCCGAATCTAAAAGATTTCTAGAAGCAAAATTTAATCCGGCATAAAAATTTTGTGTGATCATCCATAAATTCAAACCACGAGTAGGGCAATTGCGAAGCATCAATTTCATTCTTTCCCAAATTGGGCAAAATGCTCATGATCAAGTTGTTTAAAATTCATAATATCGTTCCTAAGAGTGATGATCTTAGCGGGAGGAAAATACTTAGATAAAAGCATCTTTGCACTTGTTCCAAGAATCAATACTATTTTTAGGCAGAGATGAAAACCAAATTTTAGCACGATCTCTAAGTGAAAACGGAAATAACATCAATTTGACAATATTGTTATCCGTATCTTTCTTCTTTTGCATATAACACAAATCAACAAAATTGTTTAGATGAGTAGCGGCATCTTCACTAGGGAGGCGGGCGAATTGATCTTTCATAACAAGATTCAACAAAGTGGTATTGATTTCACAAGACTCATCATTATTAAGAGGAGCAATCGGAGTACTAAGGAAATCATTATTATTGGTATTCGAGAAATCACACAATTTGGTATTTTCTTGCGCCATGGCAACAAATAATCCAACACACAAGCAAAGGCAAACGAGAAAAAGGCGAAAGAGAAAGAGAGGAGGAGATTGGGAAAGAGAGGGTGAATAAAAATGGCAAGGGTGAAGTGGGGGAGAGGAAAACGAGAGGCAAATAATGTAATGCGAGAGATAGGGATTGTGATGGGCACTTGGTATGGTTGACTTTTGCGCAAACTCCCCGGCAACGGCGCCAGAAATTCTTCTTGCTACCTCTTGAGAACTGCATTGGATTTCCCGGAAGAGGAGAGGATGATGCAGTAAAGTAGCATAAGTATTTTCCTCAGTTTTTGAGAACCAAGGTATCAATCCAGTAGGAGATCACGCACGAGTCCCTCGTACCTACACAAAACAATAGCTACTCGCAACCAACGCGATTAGGGGTTGTCAATCCCTTCACGGTCACTTACGAGGGTGAGATCTGAAGAGATGATAAATAATATTTTTGGTATTTTTGATATAGAGATGCAAAGTAAAAAGTAAAACTCAAAGTAAAAACAAAGCAAATAATAAAGTAATGGAGATTGATATGATGAGAATAGACCCCGGGGCCATAGGTTTCACTAGAGGCTTCTCTCAAGAGCATAAGGATTCTACGGTGGGTGAACAAATTACTGTTGAGCAACTGATAGAAAAGCAAATAATTATGAGATTATCTAGGTATGATCATGTATATAGGCATCACGTCCAAAACAAGTAGATCGAAACGATTCTGCATCTACTACTATTACTCCACTCATCGACCGCTATCCAGCATGCATCTAGAGTATTAAGTTAAAAACAGAGTAATGCCTTAAGCAAGATGACATGATGTAGAGGGATAAATTCATGCAATATGATAAAAACCCCATCTTGTTATCCTCAATGGAAACAATACAATACGTGCCTTGCAACCCTTTCTGTCAGTAGGTAAGGACACCGCAAGATTGAACCCAAAGCTAAACACTTCTCCCATTGCAAGAACTACCAATCTAGTTGGCCAAACCAAACGGATAATTCTAAGAGACTTGCAAAGATAACTCAATCATACATAAAAGAATTTAGAGAAGAATCAAATATTGTTCATAGATAAGCTGGATCATAAACCCACAATTCATCGGTCTCAACAAACACACGGCAAAAAAGAAGATTACATCGAATAGATCTCCAGAAGAGAGGGGGAGAACATTGTATTGAGATCCAAAAAGAGAGAAGAAGCCATCTAGCTACTAGCTATGGACCCGAAGGTCTGAAGTAAACTACTCACACTTCATCGAAGAGGCTATGGTGTTGATGTAGAAGCCCTACATGGTAGATGCCCTCTCCGGCGGAGCTCCGGAACAGGCCCCAAGATGGGATCTCGCGGATACAGAAAGTTGCGGCGGTGGAATTAGGTTTTTGGCTCCGTATTTGATCTGACGGGGGTACGTAGGTATATATAGGAGGAAGGAGTACGTCGGTGGAGCAACAGGGATCCACGAGGCAGGGGGCGCGCCCAGGGGGGCTCTCTCCACCCTCGTGACCGCCTCTGGCGCTTCTTGGAGTAGGGTCCAATTCTCCTGGATCACGTTCGGTGAGAAAATCACGTTCCCGAAGGTTTTATTCCGTTTGGACTCCGTTTGATATTCTGTTTCTTCGAAATACTGAAATAGGCAAGAAACAGCAATTCTTGGCTGGGCCTCCGTTTAATAGGTTAGTCCCAAAAATAATATGAAAGTGGAAAATAAAGCCCAATATAGTCCAAAACAGTAGATAAAGTAGCATGGAGCAATCAAAAATTATAGATACGTTGGAGACGTATCAGTAGTTAAATAAAAAATTTTCCTTTGTTGTAGGGAAAAATTGGCTTTATGCAAAACATTAACCATAGAGTTTTCCACCATCCATATATGCATATAGTGATAGCATTTATTCTGTTCATTACATTTTTGTGTTACATTGCCAGCATATTCCATGTGTTGACCCGTTTCGGGCTGCAACATATCATGTTGCAAACTTTTCAGACAACGAGTAAGGTGCGATAGGTCGTTGTCGTTCACTAAGCTATGCCGTCGGAGTTGATGGACTCACTTTATCTTCCAAGCCTTCCGTTGTTATCTTATCACTACAAAAAAAAGGAACATCCATGACATTTTGGGCCGAACGAAATTTCTTTCTGTCATACATATGACACTTCTATGACGATAATTGTGACAAAACCCGGTATCATCATAGATGTGGTGGGCTCCTACTTCTATGTCAAATAATCATGATAGAAAATGGGATTTTCGTCCTGGGCAGGCAGGAGACGCAGCTGCATGACATTCTTTGGGCCGTCCATGACGGAAAAAACCATGGTAGAAGCGAGGGGAGGAAAATTTCAGGGAGTTACCGGTTACGGTGGGAGGTCGGGGGAGGAGCGATGTGCGTTTCTCTCGTACGTACGCGCGTGTGTGCGAGGCGTTGGCTCTAACTGAAGCCGAGCGAGGCGTTGGGCTCTAACTGAACCCGAGCGATTGCACTGCAGGCTACGCGTTACTGAACCCGAGCGATCGATCGATGGCTGTTAATTGAACCCTATGGAGCGATTCCTTCGCTACTACTGCTAACTGAAGCCGATCGATGCTGCCTCTAGGATTAATAGTGACCGTTGCGGGGGGGGGGGGGGGGGTTGGATGAACAGTGAGCGGTGGCGTTGCCTCTGGATGAACAGGAACCCGTGGTGTGGAGGGCTGGATGAACAGTAGACGGTGGAGGGGTCTCCGTGGAGGGGTGGTTGAACAGGTCCCCATGGTGTGGAGGGCTGGATGAACAGTAGACGGTGGAGGGGTGCCCGTGGAGGGGTGGTTGTATAGTAGCCGGTGGAGTAGCGTGCGGTGGAGGCTGGATGAACAGGAGCCCGTGGAGGCTGGAGGAGGTCGATGGTAGCCCGTGGAGGCTGGAGGAGGTCGACGGTAGCCCGTGGAGGCTGGAGGAGGTCGACGGTGGAGATGAACAGTATCCTGTGGAGTCCCATTTTGCGGTACGCCACACCCCTCCCTCCAACCCGTTTCGACCGTAGCGCTCCAACACAAGTCCGTTTCATCTCTTTTGCAGTACGCCACACCCCCCGATGAACAGGACCCCCGTTTCGACCGTAGGAGGTCCGATTCGTCCGTTTTGCGGTACGCCACACCCCTCCCGATCAACAGGACCCCCGTTTCGACCGTAGGAGCTCCGTTTCCTCCGTTTTGCGGTACTCCAGGCCCCTCCCGATCAACAAGACCCCGTTTCGAATGTGGCCGGTCGAACACAAGGCCATTTCCTCCGTTATGCGGTACGCCAGGCCTCGTTTCCATCGCCTGTTCCGTCCAAGCCCTCCCGATGAACACGACCACACATTCTGTTCCGACCCAGCCGGTTGGCTCCCCATGAACACAACGACGATGCTGTTTCTCCGTTCCGACCCAGCCATGTACATATGCGCGAGTAGGCGTTCGAGACCCTGCCCGTATGTACGTACGTGGCCGTATTTTCTTTCTTGCACCCTCGCCGCTGTATGTACGTGTACATGCTACGTGCGCGCCTCTACTACGACACGTGCGCGCCTCTACATCTATGACACGTGCGCGCCTCTACATCGACCAGTATGTACGTACACGTTCACGACCAGAATGACAACGCTACGTACACTTCGACCAGGTGGGTCCCGACTGTCAGGCACTTCCTTGCGTGCGAAGATGTAGCTGGTGGGTCCCAGAAGTCAGGGGGGTGAATCTTTTTTTTGCCCGGACACACTTCCCTGCGTGCGAAGGTGTAGCTGGTGGGTCCCAGCAGTCAGGGGGAAACATTTTTTTCGTGAAATATGGTGGCCCGTCCGGTGGGTCCCCGCTGTTAGGTGGAGGAATAATTATTTTGCGCGTAATAAGGAGGCACTTCCTTGCAGCGGCCGTGGACCCAACTGTCAACCTCTCCACGTACAGTCCACATCCGATGGAAGTTGTTCCTTGACCACGTTGACCACGCCGCGCCGAGAGCACCAGGTCGGTGGACGACGGCGAGGCCTAGGAAGGGGACAACATGGAGCCGGGGAAGACGCGGCAGTGGATGCCCACGCGTAGAGGAGTATGAGGGTTCACTTGTTCGCTGTGGTGTGAGGCTGCCGCCACCGCGGAATAATAGGGGGTGTGGGTGAGTAGAGGGATGGCCTGGCCAGTGGTGGGAGTAGTAGGGGATGGTGAGGCCTCCGCCGCATCGTAGCCGGCCACGGGAGGCAGGAGCACAAGGCACGTCCGGCGCTGGTTTGGGCGACTAGAGCAAGAAGACCAGAGGTTGAAGAAGCACTATGGCCGTTGGATGGACATCGTGCGGTAACTGGAGCTAGAATCGTGCATATTGACTATGTTTACAAAACCCTCCGTCCCCGTCAACTTAGTAGGCCCACAAGTCAGCCTGCCACTATACTGGGTCCCAGCTAACAGGGGGAGTATTCATTTTTTTTGTGCGTAATAAGGAGGCACTTCCTTGCATGCGAAGATATAGCTGGTGGGTCCGAGCTGTCAGTGGCGGTAATGTTTTTTTCGCGAAATACTGAGCCCTTTTGGTGGGCCCCCGATGTCAGGTGGAGGAATCATTATTTTGCGCGTAATAAGGAGGCATTTCCTTGCATGCAGCCGTGGACCCAGCTGTCGGCCTCTCCACATACAGTACACTTCAGATGCATGTCGGTCGTTGACCATGTTGACTAGGCCGTGCCGAGAGCACCAGGGAGGTGGACGACGGCGAGGCCTAGGAAGGGAACGACATGGAGGTAGGGAAGACTCCACAGTTGTTTCCCACACGGAGGGGAGTACGACTGAACGAGGGTTTACTGGTTCGTCTACCGTCGCCGCAGAATAACAGCAGGTGTGGGTGAGTAGAGGGATGGCTAGGCCAGCGATGGGAGTACGATGGGGCCGTGAGGCCTGCGCGGCAGCACAGCCGGCCGCGGGGAGGAAGGAGCAGGTAGTCCCGCCGGTGCTTGTTTGAGCGGCTGGAGCAGGAAGAGCAGAGATTGAAGAAGCACGACGGCCGTTGGATGGCCATCCAACAGTCACTGCTTGTGCGTCAACCTTTTTTTAGGAAAGCCTCAAATCTGTGGAAAACAGCATACAGCCCATCTGCCATTATTTCTAATAATTTATAGCCCATTTACTAATTCTTAAGGTTTTGTTTGGAGCCCATATTCTTTTTGTTAGCATTACAGCCCATATTGTGGCCACGGTTAAAAAATTATATGAAATTTTGCATATTTCGGTGCGGCCCGAACTATTTTTGATCCCGAAATTTCGACTCACATTCAAACTGATTTAAAAAATAAATGTATATCAATATAAAATCCAACAAATTGTCCATGCATAAAAATAATGTAATTTAAAATCTCGAAATGAAAAAAAGATATTTGAAACTAATTGCCGGTTTGATGTGTTTTAAAAATGTACAGCCCATTTCTCATTACTGATAGGCCATTTTCTCGGCCAGCCGAATGAAGCTCTCCTCGTCTTGAAAGATTTGCAGCCCAACAGGCCTGAAAAAGCGACTTACTTGGCAAATCACAAAAAAACTGGGTTGTGGCCTTGGACCCAGCTGTCAGCCTCTCCACATACAGTACTCTTCCGATGGAAGTCGGTCGTTGACCACATTGACCACGCCACGCCGAGAGCATCAAGGCAGTGGACGACGGCGAGGCCTAGGAAGGGGACGACGAGGAGTCGGGGAAGACACGGCAGTGGATGCCCACGCAGAGAGGAGTACGAGGGTTCACTGGTTCGGCTACGGCGTGAGGCTGCTGTCGCCGCAGAATAACAGGGGGTGTGGGTGAGTAGAGGGATACCCTGGGCCAGCGGTGGGAGTAGTAGGGGGCGGTCAGGCCTCCGCAGCATCACAACCGGCCACGAGAGGCAGGAGCACGCGGCACGACCGGCGCTATGTTGGGCGGCTGGAGCAAGAAGACCAGAGGTTGAAGAAGCACTATGGCCGTTGGATGGATATCGTACGGTCACTGGAGCTAGAATCGTTCATATTGACTAAGTTGACAAAGCCCTCCATCCTCGTCAACTTAGTAGGCCCACAAGTCAGCCACCCACTATGGTGGGTCCCAACTAGCAGGGGGTATTCATTTTTTGGTGCGTAATAAGGAGGCACTTCCTTGCGTGCGAAGATATAGCTTGTTGGTCCGACCTGTCAGTGGGGGGACATTTTTTCATGAAATACAGAAGCCCTTCCCATGTACAGTGCACGTACAGTGCGTAATAAGGAGGAACTTTCCTTGCGTGCGACCATGGACCTCGTGGGTCCCAGCCATCAGGCTCTCCATGTATAGTCCTCTTCCGATGACTCTCGTATGTTGACCACGCCGCGTCGAGCGCACCGAGGCGGTGGACGACGGCAAGGCCCCAGACTAGACTGACCCGGAGATGGGGAAGACGCGGTAGTGGAGTCACAGACGGAGAGGAGTGGGAAACTTGACTGGTTCGGGTGCGGGGTGGGCCTACACTCGGAAGAGAATAACAGGAGGTGCGGAGTGGAGGGATGGCCTGGCCATCGGCGGGGTAGCGTTTTGCTGAGGAGCGCAAAACAACGCCGCTGGACGCTGAAGGCTGGAGCAGGCGGTTCCGGCAGCGCTGGGGGAAGAAGACGAGAGATTGAAGAAGAATGCTGGCCGTTGGATGTAAATCCTACGCCTTCTTAGGCTTTGACCTACTGGCCCACATGTCAGCCAGGTCATTTGTTTTTTTAGTCCATTTGGTGGGCTGGGTGAAACAATGATGTAGCATCTATGCAGCCCGTTTAAATCCCATTTGCATTTTTGTCGAAATTCACGGACTTGCTGGGCCGGGTGAAAATATCATGTTGGGCTAGACGGAGAAATGTTATAAAAACATAAACACATGATTGCACGTCAGTAAAATCTT
This sequence comes from Triticum aestivum, assembly GCF_018294505.1. Lineage (NCBI taxonomy): Eukaryota > Viridiplantae > Streptophyta > Magnoliopsida > Poales > Poaceae > Triticum > Triticum aestivum. The sequence continues at coordinate 661,970,947 of NC_057798.1, read as the reverse complement.
TGCAAGCTTATGTACGCAATCACTAGGAGTTAACTTGGCAAGTTATATATAAACAATTATTATTATTATTTTGTAAGAACTTTCAACTTACGAAAGAAAATATCATTTTAATTTGATGAGTTAATAGTACATGGGGTATTATTATTTATTTGGCTAGACGTGGGACAATTGAGTTGGTTCTAGGGGAAAGTACTGGGAGAAAAATCAGTTTACATCAAAAAAGAAAGTGGGAGAAAATTCAGAGACCTGCTGGGTCCACCTAAGGAGAGGAATATGTTGGGAGGAAGGAAATTCAAAGCACGGCAGCCGAGTGAACTAGTTTTTTTTACGACAAGTGAACTAGTTTACATACATTAGCAAATAGCCACTAAAAAAGCAATCAGGTTAATGGGTTCTTAAAAGAAATATTTCGGACAAAACAGATAATTACGACACATAGGATAATGCATGAAACACTCAGATGATAAAGGTGCTTATAAACAGATAAAGTACAACATCTAGACCTTCCTGGCACGCTTGATCATGACGTTGCGGCTGTCCGTGTACTCGTCGGTTATGGGAAGCAGACATGCCCTCATGTCCAAGATCTGCCTATACATGTCATAGCATGCGTATGCATCCTTGGCCGCGTAGGTTATGTAATCTTGATTCAGAGGTACCTCCCACGTGTTCAGGTCGTCTTCTTTCATGTTGGTGTATCAGGGGTTGATGATGGTCTCAGCGAGGTCAACCATGGAGTCCTTCTCCTACCCGTTGCTGATGATCTTGTATTGCTTCTGGATGTCGACAAGCTTGTTGCACCAGATGGCCGAATCATCGCGTTCTTCCTTTTCTCCACCGTAGCGAAGGTGCAGTCGGCGCTGCCGATGAAATGGGCGAATGCTCTAGAACCTGGTGCCACCACAGGACTGAGGCGAGGCAGAGCTTCACCAAGTTCATATCGTTGCTGTACATCACATTCAACTTGGTGCAGCCATAGTACTGAACGGCGAACTAACTCCTTGCTGAAGTCCATATCCAGCAGGCTCACCCCTCAGATCACCATTGGAGTCTCTTAGAGTGAACGAGTGTGTAGGCGGCGGCAACACTTCGTTTTTCAGCTCTTGGGGAACTGGATTCAACAGTAAGTTGAGTGTGTACAGGCGACAACAGTTACTACCCCTCCCTCGTCCGCTGCATGTCCGTCAGAAGATGCACCCTCGGCGCATTCAAACGCCTCCATTAAGAAACCTACTCCGGCCACACGTCGGTTCACGAGCGGGTCTGTATTGGTACTGTAATAACATGAGTTAGTGGTCACTTTACTTAAATTTAATTAGCTTTAATAGAAATTTATAATTAAAACAAGCAATGCATTGGCTCATTCTATCAGTGCCACGGGATCAACATTCACAACAATTAGAATTATTATTCTCAAGACGCACACGATCAGCACATTTGTCGCACTTTCACGAAGATAATACTACCAACTTTGAACTATTTGTTATGGTTGTTGTCCTCTGCATCATCATGCCGTGTTTCCTAGCTTGCAAGATTCAGAACCAACAAATAAGATCCAAATAATAAGTACAACAAAGATGCCTACACATCTCATTGATTCCCAGCTTGCAAGATTCAGAACCAACAAATAAGATCCAAATAATAAGTACAACAAAGATGCCTACACATCTCATTGATTCCCAGCTTGCAAGATTCGGAACCAACAAATAAGATTCAAATAATAAGTACAACAAAGATGCCTACACATCTCACTGATTCCCAGCTTGCAAGATTCAGAACCAACCCATTAGAGCCTTTTGATAAAGTGAATATCGGGATTAAATCCATCTTGGCTAGCCATGTCATACAATCGAAGAACTTGGCGAATGCTCTTGACCGTCACAACATTTGTAGTAGAGTATTCCTGTTTGCACATCATGTTTGCACGGCACAAACAAGGAGACAGGAGAGCATGATTTCACATCAATAGCGGCCTCCTTGAACTCAACTTCTAGCTCCACAAGGATGAGGTCTGCCTGGAGTTCCATGATTCAATTCATGCGCCTTTTTCTGCGGTTCACCTGAAATGAAGCAAAGATTGCATCATTCAGCTAGCAAGAAGTACTTGGTCTTGTGAGCTGGCAGGTTCTTCTTTAGTAGTTGCACTAAAGTTGAGGAACATTAAGGTTGGCTGTCCGGCTCATGTAAGGTGCAACTATAATTTTCTTATCCTTTTGTGCAGTTCCACTAAAATAAAGTGCCGCTGTGGTGACAGTGACGGCTCCATCTTGCAAAGGCTAATAAAATGTTGCACGAGATTACCAGCAGAACATGACGGAGATTTTGGAAACTCCAATCACCATTTTGTGTAGTTCCACCAAAATTGAGAGATGTTGCCCACGTGACATTTTAGTTGAACCGCACAAGACACTCATTCAAAAAAAAGTGTTTTGTGCAGTTCACCAAAAGGTCACAATAGCAACAAGGTGAAATGGATATCCCTATCTGCACAAAATGATAGAAAGTAAACAGTTGCTGGTCAATAAGAATATACGAAACATATACAAAATGAAAAGAAGCATCTTAATTATGTTCATGGCAATCACGCAAGGACAGTAGAAATTTTAAAACGTCAGCAATGCTTCATGTTACTAGAAGCATTACAATCAAAAATGAGATTCCTCAGGTATGGGATTACTTTAATGGTGGCATTGCTTGTTTACCAGACACAGTAAATCAACAACAGCTAAAGAGTTGGTTTAAGGGCATGGGACCGTGGGGACACCAGGACACTCAACAGCGTAAAGGAGCAACTTACTTATCATACTGGGGAAAATAGCAGGAGTGCCATTTGTAACACAGTTTAATTGCATCTTATCGCTGGAGGCATTAGATTAACAATAACACTGGTTAGACATGTCCCTAAGGTAAAATTGTGATCGCTTCATTTTACATGCGCCCTTATAGCAAAGGGTTGGTTTACCCACAAAAAAATAGCAAAAGGTTGGTATAAGGACATACAACAGTGGACGCATCAGCACAATGTACCTACAAGGAGGCATAAAGTGGTGATGCTGAGCTTGTTCACGCTATGTGAGGGCAGCAAACCTAATCCTGGAGACCTTTTACTATGTGAGGGCAGCAAATCTAATCTTAGAGGCCTTTTACTATGTGAGGGCAGCAAATCTAATCCTGAGACCTTTTACTATGTGAGGACAGCAAATCTAATCCTGAGACCTTTTACTATGTGAGGGCAGCAAATCTAATCCTGAGACCTTTTACTATGTGAGGGCAGCGAATCTAATCCTGGAGACCTTTTACTATGTGATGGCAGCAAATCTAATCTTGGACATACTCTGTTGACTTGTCCACCAGCCGCCACTTTCTTATCCTTTTTTCAACCAATAATAGATCTGTTCCTTATCCAGTTTGTACTGCGTTTTCCCATTATTTCCCTTTTCAACCAAGAGACCGGTTGGGTATCCGGTCTCTACTACTTTCACCATATTATTTCCTCTTTGAATCAAGTCCTAGATTCATGCTACAACTTTCCCCCCTTTCTTTGTTGCTTGAACAAAGCCCTAGATTCGAATGCATGAAGTAGCTTTACCTCTAATAATACTAAAAATTTAGGTGGCTTTGGAAGAGCTGATGGGAGTAGAAAAAGATGCACATGCAGACACGTGGGGAGCTGGGACAGTAGAGCAAGGCCGCTTAGGAAGAACTTATACCTGAGGGTCGCCGGGATGTCGGCGGCGGCAGGTCGGATCCGCGGACAATACGGCAGGGAGGAAGAAGGGTCGGAGGACCTCCCGAGCCGGCACTGTGTCAGAGAGAACGGCACGGGCAGAGGATCGGGCCCCTCTGGCAGCTATGGGTTTCCTCCCTCGGCGGCGCTGACCGCGTGAACGATGCACCTTTTAGTCCTCTACACACACCGGCCGAAGGGATCCGGCCAGATCTGTGACCAGCGGTGAGCAAAGAGAAAATGTCGCTACCGCTGTCTTGTTTATATCTCGAGAGGATGAGAGAATGAAGAGAGCAACCCTAGTAAAGCGAGTGCTCAGGCCCCTGCGTCCATATATGGTGGAGTGATTATCTTTTTTCTCTCCACAACAAGCGTTTCAATTTGTGTACGTGGCATTAAAGAAAAGAAACTCTCTATTGAAGGTGACTACTCTACGACTCCTACTTACTACTACTAGTATTGTTCACTTGTGCTCCCCGCCACTCCATTCATTGAACAACCCCACAGGTGAATAAACATATAGTAAGTACTGTATTTATATAGAACGAACAAGCTCTAACTATTTTTGCATAGTTAAAAGTTGAGGGCGGGGCTTTTCCCGGGCAGTACGCGCGGCAGTTTTCCGGTAGGCGGTTTGACAGAGAGGCGAGGAGGGTGAGCGAGTGGGGCTGTGCGATTTGACGGCGCGTTACTGCTGGAAAGACTTGTGATATGACCACTCACTATAGTCATGAATTACTGGCGCTCCGACCGGGGTGATGCCCCCCTTCCATTCCGTGCTCTAATCTGGTGCATGACACGTCGACCCGGATGCTGGCTCTCCGACATGTCGGAGTAGTAAGAAGGAGCAAAGAATGATGCGGTATATACTAGTACTATAATACTCCCTCCATTCCTAAATATAAGTCTTTGGAGAGATTTCACTATGGACCACATACAGAGAAAAATGAGTGAATCTACACATAAAATGCATCTATATACATCCGTATGTGGTCCACAGTGAAATATCTACGAAGACTTATATTTAGGAACGGAGGGAGTACTACTCAGGTCGGAGGAGTGCGAACCACGGCAGCCCAGTGAACCAGCCGTGCGAACCACGGTAGCCCAGTGAGCCAACAGTAGAAAACAATAATGTGGTGATATGGCCATCAAAAACAATGTGCCACGATCCACACTGTAGCATGTATAGTAACACTCCTCTTTGTTTGGATCCCTGAGTTAGAGCTAGTTTGGGTTGAAATAACCTCAAATTATCGAAACAAGAGGAGTTAGTTTGAGCTAGTTTGCTCTAACCCAGCTAAAAAAACTACCCCGGTGGAGAGGTTCTAATTGGGTTAGTTATCCTGGGCCCACTAAAAGAGAACTAAAAGAATCTCACCTGCCCGCACCAGATCGCTCCCCTAAAAAAATCTCACCTGCCCGCACCAGATCGCTCCCCCCCCTCTCGCATGACTCCTCTCTATTCCCCATAGGGCCGCCCACCCAAGCGCCGCTCACCCTCTCTCTCCTCCGGCCGCCCTCTCCTTCCGGCCTCCGCCGCCCTACTCCGGCTGCCCTTTCCCTCCAACCTTCGAAGGTCGCCCCGCTCCCCCTTCACCAGTCGTTTTTCTCCCTCTATCGTGCGCGGCGGCGGCACATCTACCAGGGAGGTCGCGAGAGGGGGTGAGTTTGTTCGTTCCTTCTCTGTCTCACGACCATATGATTGATCTTGCTTGCTCTAGCACTAATTCCGATTTGGATAAGTAGATCCTGATCAAACTTTCTATAGATTTGTGGTGCACGCATGGAATTGTTTGATGCTGCTTGAGGAGGTAATAAATCTTTCTAGAGGCCCAAAGATTCAGGTCACCTTTCTAGGTATTTCTATTTCAAGCTTGCATTATTTGTAGAGGCCCAAAGATTCAGTTCACCTTTCTTGGTAGTTCAATTTCAGGCTTGCATTGTTTCTAGAGGCCCAAAGATTCAGTTCACCTATCTAGGTATTTGAGTTTCAGGCTTGCATTATTTCTAGAGGCCCAAAGATTCAGTTCACCTTTCTAGGTATTTCATTTTCAGGCTTTCATTATTTCTAGAGGCCCAAAGATTCAGTTCACCTTTCTAGGTATTTCAGTTTCAGGCTTGCATTATTTCTAGAGGCCCAAAGATTCAGTTCACCTTTCTAGGTATTTAAGTTTCAGGATTGCATTATTTCTAAAGGCCCAAAGATTCAGTTCACCTTTCTAGGTATTTCAGTTTTAGGCTTGCATTATTTCTGGAGCCCCAAAGATTCAGTTCACCTTTCTAGGTATTTTAGTTACAGGCTTGCATTATTTATAGAGGCCCAAAGATTAAGTTCCCAGTCGGCGGCAAGCGGCCCTGCTACCCATGCCGGTGTCGACCTCAACTCGCAAGGGCCAGCGTCGGAGGGGTTCCAGGGGCTTGGGCTCTACAAGCCTTCCTCCAGAGCAACGATGGCGAGCTCCTCCCTCGGTGCGTGAGGGGCTCCGGGCTCCCTCCATATCGTGAACAACTTCCGTGATGAGTTAGCTCATTCTTTGTTTCATGAAGTGTTTTTTTATTTTGTGAAGCTTGATTGACGACTTGTATATTTAAGTGGAATATCTCATTTGTATGGACAAAGTAAAAATTATCATGTTTTGCATGCTTGATTGTATAGATGGTTAGTTTATGTCAATTGTGAGCGGGAGGAGGCCACAGAAGAGCCGGCCACACCAAGAGGGTGCTTGGATCCAAGGGACTTATTTTAGTCTGACTAAAAATAGGGTCCAAAGTAGTCAAATGATTGAGATAGAGCATTTATTGTCAATCTAACCCTGCCATCCATACACCTCTTTGGTTTAGAGTTAGTTCAGGGTTAGAATCTAACTCTAACCTCTAACTGAGTTAGAGTTCTCCTCGTCTCGGTTCATCGCCATCATACTTTCCCCATTCCTGTGTTTTTAGTATCCTTCGAATCAAAGAGGCCCTTTTTCGGGAAAAATCAAAGAGGCCCTTAGACTGGTTTAGGTCCGGTCATTTTTTATAAATGTGTTATGTCCAAAATTTAATGAACGTGCTCCGGTTTCCACGAAAATAATCCGATTTCATGTAGTATTTCATTGATTTATTTATTCTTCCACGGGGGGTTTGCATGTAATTCGTGAGGTCTGAAATGTAAAGTACCCCAGCATATGCTCCGAGTCGTGCATGCACTACGACCCAGATGCTCTATGTCCCACATGTCGGCGAATGGGAGCACGTGGAAATAGCCTAGGAGTACATATAGGAGGATAAATGCGTGAAAAATATGTACTATGAAGTGTAGCTGCGGTTCTAAAAGTAGACCTAAAGTGATGACAGCTATAGGTCGCACGCACCCAACTAGTGGTACTAGACATACGACTAATTTTTCCCTAAAAAAAGAGGCACGAGTGCTCAGTACTCCTATTCTATAAACACGAGTCCCATCTGACAACAGTGTCCATGCTACAGCTAGCCCTCCTCCCTCGTTTCTCTCTTCTACTCTCTAAGAGCATGGTTAATAATATAGCCAGCTGTTGGCTATATGATGTTGCCATGTCACATATAGTCAAGTTTATAGCCAACAAGTACAATAGCTAGATATAAATATGCACATATAGCCAGAATTCGTCGACTTGCATTTATTTACTTGCTGGAATCTTTAGAAAGACTTATATTTGGGAACGGAGGGAGTACTATACTAATAAAACATTAAGGCCATGAGGCGATGCAGTGCTGGTTACAGGAGGCAAGAAGAAGAGATGCATCCATCGACGACGTCCACCTCCTTGACTCAGGGCGCCGACCCACCGAACGGCACCTAAGTAGCAGCGGATTTCGTGGCCAGGTCGACGTGCTTCTGAACAATGGCGTCCAAAGATTCCAGCCGCTGGAAGAAGGACAACGTCTTTTTGTCCTCGCTTCCCTTGTAATGGCCTATGTAGACGATTTCCTCATAGACATGCATGTGCAGGTCGACAGTTTCTTGCATGGCGAGGCGCTGCGCGGCGAGCGCGGCCTCGAGGTGCACATTCTTCGTCGTGACCTCCGGCACCTGCAGGGCCACCAGGGCTTGAAAGAGTTCGTCACCATCTAGGCCAATGGGGGTGGCAAGCAATGAGGAGCCTGGGCGCGCGGGCTGGAGCAGTACGGCAAGGTCGTCTGCGCGCTTCTTGACAGAGGTGAACTTGCGGATGGAGTTGACCATCATGTCGTCCATGCGAGAGGCGAAGCCAGCGTCGGTGAGGGCTACGTTGCCTGCGGTCACCAGCACCATCTGGAAACGCTGCGTGGTGCGGGGCTACAGGCCGGCGCCTTGGATGATTTGGCACAGCCGACTGCCGCTCACGTCCATCGCCTCCATGGGTGCTTGTGGCTTCTAGTCACTTGGTCTTGGAATGGATTGAGCAGTGTTGCGCAGAGACTTGGGAGTAGATGGATTGGAGTGGTGGGGCGCCTTTATTATATGAGAGTCCAAACTCTATTGCATTCACATCATGCTCGCTCTAGTCTGCTTCTCCAATTAATTCCCTCTGCATGTAATTGAGGATGCATCATTGACCGTTCAACGTCTCGGGAACCGCTACCCTCTTCCTCCTTGGCATTCTAGCACCTATGGACCCGTCGATGACGACGTGCCTATGGTGACTTCGTAAATTTCAAGATGATACTTAGTGCCGTGTTTGTGTGTGCGTTCATAGGGGTGAGTGTATGCGCGTGTATATGAGCACTTGCGTCTGTACTGTGTCAAAAAAAAACAACGTAAATGCGTGTCAAAAAGAGACTAGTTAGTATACTCAATATTGTGCACCTCAGAGAGGAAAACGATAGAACTAATACGTATTTATTTACGGTGCAGATTCACTCATTTTGCTCCATATGTACTCCATCTCGGTGTAGTCTATTCACTTGTTGAAATCTCTAGAAGGGAAAAATACTCCTTTCTAGTTTACAGGGCTATACTAGCAAGTAGTTGTACGTACTAATACAATAGCGGGCTCACATAGCAATTTTATCTCATGCAAGATCCTGACTATATGCAAGCTCCAATGTTCGCAACTGCAACGTTTGGTTTGCGCTTGGCTCTTCGCCTCTTCGAGAAGACGAACAATGATGTTACTACTAATGCTTCTACAGTGTCGAATCCACTGTTGCATGTCCGTCCACCGCGAGCGGGGCGGATAGCTTGTTGTAGAAGTACTACTAAGCAAAAGCCTGTCCTCATTTGCGAGCAACAGCGCGCATGGGAAAGGGAGAAGGCGTGTAGTAAAATCAAGCTTCTCCTCGTTCTACGAGTTGACGCGACACATCATAGCACTGGCCCCACATGCTTGCCTCTAAACTTGGCTGAAAGACCCGCAGTGTACAATATATTTGATGCAACCTCTAACATTTACCCACCACAAATTAAAATATATGTGGCCGTATGCATCATTCTGAGGCAGAGGCCGGGGAGTCCCCCCTTTTCGAAAAAAAACAAATTAAAATATATATATTCCTGTCTTGTCCAGATGAGCGTGCAAACTATAATCACCAGGGTGATAGGTAGGGCCAGAAGACTATTTTAATTTTAAGAAAAACTTTGAGACGGCCACATAGCATGGAGCCGGCCCCAATGATTTTAAGCTTACATGCACGGTACACGCTATCTAGACTACTCTACACATGAAACTGCCACGCGAGCATCCGGGCTGCGCTTGGCTCTTCGCCTCTTCGGGAAGTCGAACAATGATGGTGTACTACTGCACTAGAGGAGTACTACAGTACGCTTCTGGCCATCTGACACCGATTGAACTGTTGAATGTCCACCGCGTGCGGGAGGGAGAACGTGTAGCGAAAGCTTCTCCTAGTCTTGCCAGCCACCACGCTCATGGGCGAGGGAGGGACGCTCCTGTGTTTGCGTGTATGACAGGTGGGCCTGACAGGTGTGTGGCCAACCTGTCATACAGCCAAAGGTAGGTGCAGTTAAGTCCGCGAGGGAGAGGATAATCAAACTTATAGTTGATGTACGAGTTGACGCGACACATGAAAGCACTGCACTCGATATATTTCAATAATTTAGGGTTACCGATGCATTAATTACAACGCATGCATGCATGTCGTGACTCTCCTTTTGATACTTGCATGTGTTGATTTAATGCACCTTGAAGTAGTACTCCCTCCGATTCCTTTTACTTTGCGTATAACTTTTTCTTGTTTTTCTCAAATTAGTCTACGCGTCCGCGTTGGTTTCCATCTGTGCCCCCACTTGATTAGTTCTGCCCCCATTAAACGCGCTAGTTTCCAAAGCAGAAAATGGCTACAGGCAAACGCGTGCAGCGCCGGATGCGGCTTGACCGCCTGGGGAAGCCAACTCAAGCGAAAATGAAGGAGGACCAGCCAACCACTGCATGCGCATTTACTATCGATATTTATGCAGCTTACTCATGCGCAGGGGCAAATTTGTCCATAAAGCTCAAAGTACTGCCTTCCTTGGTATGCAGGAGGATAGTTATGCGTAGAGTATAAAATATGTGACGGTAAAGCTTTGTAATGCCCCGGCCCAAGCGAGAGATGGTTGTGCATGAGGAGGGCGAGATCATGCAGACGGAACAGGAACCGACGAGGGAGCTCACTAAGGTCTTGATGGACCTCACCGTTCTCCACTGCCCCTTCTGCCTCCACCCCTTGATGCCTCTAGTGTATGAGGTTCGAATAAACCTTGTCCATTCGGCTGATTGAGCGAGGTGCAGGTTTCCTGATTGATGTGTTGTTTGATTGTTTTCTGCAGTGCAAGGGAGGTCCCCTGGCCTATGCGGACTGCCGCATCGAGCGCCCCGGGAACTAGCGGCAGTGCCAGAAGTGCGAGCGCGGCGGTGGCTTAGACGTGTGGAACACGGCGGTGGACGTCGTCATTTCGTCGCTGAGGGTGGAGTGCCCGCATGAAGGTTGTGTGCTCTACGTCACTTACCACAAGCTCTCCGATCACCAGAGCGTGTGTCCGCTCGCGCCCTGCAAATGCCCCGTGCCCGTCTGCGGCTACGAAGGCCCGCCGCCGGTGCTCTACCACCACATCAGCAACGCGCATCCCATGCCCGTGCACAGGATCTAGTACGGCAAGGTGCTCCAGCTGCAAGTGCCACTATCGGAGTCATGGCTCTTGTTGTTCGCGGAGGAGGATCCCCGCACGTTTTTCTTGGTCGGCGGCATGCTCGACATCGGCGCGCCTATCACCGTCAAGCTGTGGGCGAACGGCCCGCCGGGGGAGCCCAAAGGCACGACCAACGCCATCGAGGTGGAAATGGAGGTGACAAGCAGCAAGGATCCCGGCGACATCGACGTGCAGGAGCTGACCTTCTTGACAGTTTCGCCCAAGCTGCTGGCCGAGGCTAAGTTTGTGGCCTTCCACATTCAGATTGACAAGCTCATGTCCTAAATGTTTCGATAGTGCCTTCTGTTTATCTTAGTAATATGCTAATATAGGGATTACCTTGGTCTACTTTAGCTTAAGAAATGGTGGGTTTTGGTGGCGATGCAGCAATTACTTTGACATCAAATCAGTAATTTCCAATAGTCGAACGGATATTTTGTGTCTGTTGGATATAAAGTTCCTTTGGGTAAGAAGTACTACTTGTCATCAAAATGGATAAAAGGAGATGTATGTAGACGTATTTTAGTTCTAGATATGTCCCTTTTTATCCATTTTGATGACAAGCACTCCCTCCGTTCCACAATACATGCCTCCCATTTGTCAAAATATAGATGTATCTAGACATGTTTTAGTATTTAGGTACATCCATGATAGAGCCAATCGGATGGTTGAGAACACTACAATTCGTAGCTACAGATGCGTGTGTGACTCCTAGATGCAGAGGCCGGGGGTCATCATCCTCCTTTTCGAGAAAAAACAGGTGCGTGTGTGAGAGGACGAGTGCATGCGTGCACCTCTTCTCTTCCTATATTACGTACTACTAAAATCATAGTACAAGTTTTTGTGGGTGGCACGATGGTGCGTGCGAGAAGTCCCGAGAGATAGGTTTAATGCGTGTGAAAAAAGGACTAGCCTAGAGCTCGCCACGCGGGTATTTATAAATTTTGAGCTTGCATCTCGTCACATTCCAAATTACTCCATGCTATATTGCAGACATGTTCACACCGATCACAACCTAAACGGTTTCCCACTTAGGAGCGTATTAGTACCACGCTATATTGAATTCCAAACCTGTTCACACCGATCACAACCTAAACGGTTTCCCACTTAGGAGCGTATTAGTACTCAGTTATAAATACTAGTATGCCAAGATGAATGCACATTCCTCCTCAACTCCTCATCCACAAAAACAAACAAGTCATTCAGCATCCTTCCCTTGCTTCTGCCCATGGCCAGCGTGAGTTCTGGGTTGAGAGATTGCCAGCAGGGAGAGGTGAGCAAGGAAGCGAAAGCACGAGAGATGTCCCGCCTCGCTGCGAGAGCAGCCGACATGTCCCGCCGCGCGAAAGTAGCAGCATAGAGGTCCCGCCACGCCGCCAAAGCAGCACAGAGGTCCCACTGCACCGTCGATGCAGCAGACTGGTCCGGCCGCGCCGCGGAAGCAGCAGAGATGTCCCGCCGCACCACGAATGCAGCAGAGATGTCCCTCCGCGCCGCGGTGGCTTGGGAAATTTCTCGCGGGCAGGCGACGACTGTTACAGGTGCATGCATGCGATCGTCCATAACCAAATGGATCAGATCTCCGGCTTGGCGAGGTTGCAGGACGACGTGAAAGCCTCATTTGAACAGGCTACCGGCGTCATCCGACAAATAAGGGAGGGCAATGAGAGGGTCCGGGCCGAGCGCGACCTGCTGAGGGAGAAGATCGTCCGAAGTGCAGAACAGCAGGAGGTGACTAGTGCCTTGTTGAAGAGGACCGGCATCATCGCCAAGAAACTTATGGACGAGAATGACATGCTCCGCAACGAGCGCCAAATGCTGGTGGAGGAATCCGTGGATGTTCTCAAGCAGCGTCTTGAGGACACGAAAGAGCTCATCGCCGCTCGCCGCAGAGACTAGTTCCCGCGGCCTGCAGCAAAGCATCAAGAAAGTAGAGATCAGCGAGCCAGATCCTTGTCTTCCTTCTTCTTTTGCCCTTGTGTATTTCGGGCGTAACTGCATGTGGCTTTTTAATTATCTTTCTAATTATGTAAGACAATTAATCGTCCTTATCTTTCTGTGGAAGATCAATGTTGCAAGGCTGGAATGAAGAAAACTCTTGCTGTGGCGACCCTGGCGTTGCTGTTCTTCTAGTTGCTGCTGGGCTTCCTTCAGTTTCCTGGTTTATTTTGATGTAATAATCGGTTTAGGATGTGGATTGTGTCGTCGGTTGTGAAATATTGGGTTCTAGCGCGGATGTTTGGCCTTTGTTGGCCTCTTGGGACGTTGCGATTTCAATCTGGTACTCCCTCCGTCTCATAATGTAAGACGTTTTTTTACACTATACTAGTGTCAAAAAGTGTCTTATATTATGGGACGGAGGGAGTAACTTTTAGTCCTTCATGTCAGGCTGGAGTTGTGCTGAACTTCTTGTGAATTGTGGTGGTTTTCAGTAATGAAAATCGGAAGGGGCAAGCCTTCTTTGATAAAAAATCGTCCTTATATATTCATCAGTCTTGCTATAAGTCACAGTAGATGCTATATAGGTCCGTCGGATCTTACATCAAGATCCGTGCTGTCAGATTTTCTTTTTTCTCTCTTAAATCTCAGTCGAGTGAGACATAGCCACGACATTAAACAGAGGCTCGGGCACCATTAATGGAGACCTTAGGAGAGAGGTGGACGGCAGATGGAGGTCAAAGGGCTCTCCTCCCGATAAGCACGCGCAGGGGTCTGATCGCACGCCTCTCGTACTCAAATAGCTACCCTGCACATCGCCTCCTAGCTAATAAAGAATGGGGACGTGTGGCGGCATGTAAATGGTACTAGTAAGTAGAACGCCCACGGTTTCAATAATACTTGTGTTTCTGATTGTAACATGACAGCACTTGTTCCAAAATGACTTTGTTGATTGTTAATGTGTGCGCCTTCGCAAATCGAACTGCAAATTTACCATAGCATGTTGGTGCCAAGTCATGGCACCAAGCCAAGTTTCATTGTTTTCATGCGTGTTTTGGATTTACAGGAATTAAAAAACTAAGTTTCTCAATGTTTCCAACCCAGCCACGACCCCCAGAATTTTGAATTTCATTCCCATTTCTTGCATGGAACCTAGAAATTTACCCGAGGACACACATGTGATTTTTCAACCAAATTTGGTGCACTAGAACATGTGCTTGTATTTCAAATTTGAATTATGCACACAAAGGTGACACGTTCCCTCCCAGAACCACGAGCCTTCTTGAGAGAAGCTCCGATTTGCGAGAAGCTTATACCAAAATTTGTTCCTATTCAGCCAATTATTTTTACCAAGGCATTGTACTACCATGACATGACACCATGCCAAGTTTCATGATATTAAAACCAAGTTTCTCAATGTTCGTGACAGAGCCACGATGCCCAGATGTTTGAATCATAATCTCATTTTTTCATGGGAGTAGAAATTCACCCGAGGACACAAATGTGATTTTCAACCAACTTTGGTGCATGGGAGCACGTGCTTGTAGTTCAAATTTGAATTATGCACATTAAATGACCAAAAACTCAATTAATGTGTAAATAAGGCCAAACGAAGCCGGAATAATTCCAAAATTTAACATGGCACTCATGTAGTTCTATGTTGCCTTTGTAAATAAACTCAAGGGGGACAACGTATATCGTTTCGCACTCAAAGGTGACATGTTCCCTCTCAGAACCACGAGCCTTCTTGAGAGAAGCTTCGGTTTGCAAGAAGCTTATACCAAAATCTGTTCCTATTCGGTCATTTTTTACCACAACATGGTAGTACCATGACATGACATCCATGCCAAGTTTCATGATTTTCATACGTGTTTTGGATTTACAAGAATTTTGAAACCAAGTTTCTCAATGTTCTCGGTTGAGCCATGATGCCCAGATGTTTTAATTTTATTGTCATTTCTTGCATGGGACCTAGAAATTCACCCGAGGACACAAATGTGATTTTTCATCCAACCTTGGTGCACGAGAGCATGTGCTTGTAGTTCAAATTTGACTTATGCACATTAAATGACCAGAAAGTCAATTAATGTATAAAAAATGACAAACGAACCCGGAATAATTCCAAAATTCAACATGGCACTAATGTGGTTCTATGTTGCCTTTGTTAAGAAACTCAAGGGCAGGGGGGGTGGCACGTTCCCTCTTAGAACCACGAGCTTCCAAATCGGCCCAATTTTTTACCACAACATGTTAGTGCCATGACATGACACAATGCCAAGTTTCATTACATGAATTTAAAATCTAAGTTTCTCGATGTTCTCGGTAGATTCATGATGCCCAGATGTTTGAATTTCATTCTCATTTCTTCCATGGGACCTAGAAATTCAACCAAGGACACACATGTGATTTTTCAACCCACTTTGGTGCACCGGAGCATGTGCATGCAATTCATATTTAGATTATGCACATTAAAAGTCCAGAAACTCAATTAATGTATAAAAAGGCCAAATGAACCCGAAATAATTCCAAAATTTAACAGGGCACTCATATAGTTCTATGTTGCCTCTGTAAATAAAATCGGGGGGGAGGCAGCGTATATCGTTTCACACACAAAGGTGACACGTTCCCTCTCAGAACCACGAGGCTTGTTGAGAGAATATCCGGTTTTGCAAGAGGCTTATACCAAAACTTGTCCCAATTCAGCCAAAAATTATACGTATGAAAACAGGGTTTAGATTATCCCGAACATCTTGCTACCTAGACCAATAATGTAGTATGATTTGAATTCAACATAAAATGGATACAGATATTTGAATTAGAGAGCGTATGGTACATGTAGTTCATAGTGAAATATGATTACTGCTATATGCATGTATTTTTGTTATCAAGATAATATTTAAATTATTGTATAACTTGACAACAATCATATTCAAATAAGGAAAATTGATTCAAATTTAGTCCATACGGTAGACGACAATATATATATTCACATGGTGGAGTAAAATGTTCATATATGATGGAAGATCAAAATGTATGACTAAATCAATTATAAACCGCAAGGTCACCTAATGATATATTCGAATTCAACATAACGTGGATTCAAAAATTGAAATTCGAGATCATGGCATCTGTAATCATATAAAAAGGGACATTACTCTTTCTTTGGTGGGAATTGATTTGTTTTTTGTTGTTGTTGAGGGAAGTGCGAATCGATTTGGTACTATGCAGGGTAATCATGTTCTCCCGATTTTTTTTACATTTTTCTTGTAGTTTTTTCAATGGCATCTATAGCAATATAGTAAAAGGGGACATGACTCTCTTGTGTCTTGTATGATTTTTTTACACGTTAAGTTTGTTCTGCCGAACAAGGAATCCGCACCTTGTTATCCCGAAATTTTCAAGCTCAAGTATCTTTTGTCTCACCTGCTTTGAAACTCCCGCTTCTTCAACCTGCGCCGCGCCTTGTTATCCCGAAATTTGGACGCGCGCGAGAACTCCCTCCTCATCCGAAATCGCTCCCGCAGCCCAGACACGCGAAATCCCCCTTCTACCCCTCAGCCGGAAATGAAGCTCCACGTCGCGGTGTCAAAACCGGTGGGGGTATGCTGGTAACTTACCCTACATTTCGGACAAGCGCGTCCCTAAGCTTGGCTCCCCCATCCCACTTCGCCCCCCCTCCCCCCCCCCATTCGTACACCGAGGCCGCCAAAACCCGCGAAACCCCACGCTCCTCCCTCGGCCTCCCGATCGCCGCCCAGCCAGAGACTCTTCCCCGCCTACGTCGTCCACTGCAACAGCTCGCCGTCCCTCATCCACCGCACCGGATGAGGATCCGTTGTCGATCTCGTCGTCCCGCCAGATCAGCTACCCCATCCTCCACCTCCAAGGAGCTGCCCCGACGTTTGCCTCGTCTATCGCGCTACCTCAATCCCCACAGCGTCGTCTTGACCTGCCCCACCGGAACCGCAGCACCCTCACCAATTCCTCCAATGAAGCGGAGGCCAACTCGGTGCCACCAAGGAGGTTCTGCACTCACCGCTGCATTTTATCTTTAATTCGATCTCACGGGGCTGTCAGTGCTCGATACCGAGTAGACATGGCGTCTCCATCGACGGCGCCGTCGCCGGCCACATAATCCATGGCGTCTCTCCCCCATGTCATTGCTTCCTCGGCGGCGACTTCCACAACGACACTAGTTGCAGCTGCTCCGGCTCTCGCTCGCACTGCGGCTCTGTTCTTGCTGTTGGTCGCACTACTGCACTGTTCCTGCTTTCATTCGTGCTGCTGCTCTGCTCTTGCTCTCGCTTGCGCTGCTACTGCTGCACGACCTCCGGCAGCTATAGGAGTTGTTGCTTTAGCACTCGCTCGCGGTGCTACTACACGACTTGCTCTCTGCTAGTGCGTTCCCTGCTCGAGCGTCAGCTGATTTAGATCACTGCTTCTCTGCTACTAGTGCTCGAACACCCTAAACATCTATTGTAATGCTCTGTTACTAGTTCAATCAGTTTCGACAGTAAAATTCAGTTTCGACTGTGAAGTTCATTTTCTTTAGCTAAGTTCAGAGTGAACAGTACTTACAGCATCTGTCGGAGCGGCTGTGGTGCGGCTGATGCGTTTTACATACAACACTTTTTGGTGATGTATTTTACATCATCTATTGCAGATGATATTAGGGTCCCACTTCAGATTAAAGTTGTCTGTCTTGTCATGCTTCAGCCTCGTCGCCATAAACCTTAGTGGAGCTGCTCCAACGACGGAACCGTCCATCACAGCGGAGCAGTACCCTCGGCGCCGTTTCCAGAGGCCTCAGATCTTCTTCCCTGCCTCCGATAGTCACACCAGCATCATCACCATCCTCCACGTCCAACCCAATGATGCTGAGGTCCACAAGGCTACGCCAAAGAGGTTGTACACTCGTCGCATCACTTTGTTTCTTCATTCCTCTGTTCTTCCAATTCATGTCAGCCAAACACCCAGGTTGACTGAAATCCTATGTTTCCAAATGCTCTATTTTGCACGTGCGTTCCTGCATTTCCAGATTGTATTCCAGAGGAAGATAACTGTTCAGATGGAGATTCAGAAGGAGCTGGCCATTCCTGTTTACCACCTGAGGTGTTTGCTCTAACCTGGCATGCTAATGTTGGTCATATCATGCATATGGCGCCTTGCATTGGTTACATTATACATCTTATATGTCATCATCTTAGTTTAGATTTGCTTTATGTGAATGCCACCTGTTTGGTTTCTATATCATACTCCCACCATTCCTAAATATTTGTCTTTTTAGAGATTTCACCAAAGTGACTACATACGGAACAAAATGAGTGAATCTAGACTCTAAAATATGTCTATATACATCCGTATGTGGTAGTCCATTTGAAATCTCTAAAAAGACAAATATTTAGGAACGGAGGGAGTATATGGGAATTATGCAATGCCATCTTCTTTAGCCAGACATCATATACGTGAATCATGCAATGCCATCATGTTTAGCCAGTCATCGTATATGTGAATTGTATCGTGCCATATTTTTTTCCATAATGTGTTCCATTTGTCAGCAATGTTTATACATTCATCTACTCTTCCTGTGCATCAGCCATTTGAGTCGGTCATGGGAAAATCTGGAGTGTAAACAAGGTCTTCTGAGCTGTCAGTGCTACCTGTTGATGCAGATTTCTTGATGGTTATAGATAGCTCCTCAGAGGAGGATTCAGAGAAAGATGACCAGTCGTATCCCCCCCCCCGAGGTGCATGCTCTAACTTGGTTGGGTTATATTGCTCATATAGCATTTGGTACTTGCATTGCCATGCCATCTACTTAGATTAGACATGCTTTGTGTGAATGCCTCCTGTTTGCTTTCTATATATCAAATATGTGAATTATGCAATGCCATGTTTTTCGGCCAGTTATCATATATGTGAATTATGCACCGCCATGGAGCCAGGCATCATATATGTGAATTATCTCATGCCATCTTTTGTTTTCATTAGTTATTCCATTTATCGACAATCTGTGTATATTGAACTACTCTTTATGTGTATCGGCCATTTGAGCCGGTTATGGAAAAATCTAGAGTGAAAACAAGGTCTTCAGAGCAGGCAATGGTACCTGTTGAAGCATATATCTCGATGGTTACAGGGAGATCCTCAGAGGAGGATTCAGAGACAGATGACCAGTCCTATATCCCACCTAAGGCGTATGCTCTAAGTTGCAATGTTTATATTTCTCATATGATGCATATGGTGTCTTGCATTGCTTAGTTTAGACATCATATGCACAATATTGAATTCTATCTGCTTAGTTTAGAGATCATACATGCGAGTGCCAGCTGCTTAGTATATGAATCAATTATGTCAATTATATCATGCCATCTTGTATACTTAGACAACATGTATGTGAATTATTTCATCCCAACCTATTTTAGAAAGACATCATATAGTTTTGTCATGTCATCCTGTTTAGGTACTCATCATATGTTGAATTATGCCATTATATCCTGTTAAGTTATCCATCATATATCTGAAACTGTGTCATGCTATCATGTTTAGTTAGGCATCATATATGTGAAATTGTGTCATGCTGTCCTGTTTGGTTAGACAACATATATGTGAATTACCACATCTGTCTATCATATAGTGTCTGTACGTTCAATTTCGTTTCTTGTTTATCAGCCATTTGAATTGGAGGGGGTGATGGCAGTATCTAAGGGAGCAAAAACCCGTTCTTCACAAAAGATAGTGCTACCCGTCGATGCAGATAGAACCATGGTTGTACTGGCCCACAAACTAGCCCCACCACACATAATCGAGACTCTTCCAGATTGCACACTTACACCGTTGGGAACAGAACTAGCTACAACCCATCTAATCGTAACCCCAACGGATAGTAACCCACTTATAGTTGACAAAGCACCATGTCCACCACAGAGTACCCCCACAAGAGCAGTTTGTAAAGCTACCGCAGTGCCCAAAGCACGAAGACCACCACAGCTAACCCAAACTCCATGTTTAAAGCAGAAGAGCAATTGTTATCAGGTCAGATTCCGTAGCTATGGTCCATACTCCTTTGCTGTTGCATCACTATATTTACTCATACCAACTACTTTCGAATTTGAAGGATCCAACTGAAACTCCAATGGCGCAACAGGTATGTTTTAAACCTATTTCTTTAACTGGATTGCTGTTCTAACTTCTTGCTCTATGCTGATTTCAGTTTAAGTTGTATAAACAGTTATGTTCTCATGTGATGCACATTAGAAGTGCTGCCAATGCTGTGTAGTTTCTCACACTTATATTTTGTCTATACTGTTGTGTCTTAAAAATATATGAGTTGAACTGTGTCTCTATCTTGATTAGGGAACATAAACTAGAATGATATGGACAATACAGTGACCATAGTACATAGATATATGTTTTTTCATGCTGTTATCCTGTCCACCTTACTACTGAACCGGTTTACCAAAATGATTTTGGTATACTACAAGCTAAACCTGTGATGTGTCTGCTTGTTTCTCTTGTAGTATGCAAACATAATATTTGAGAAGAGCACCCCACTATGCAATGGTAGACAAAGTAATGCAGATAAGGTTCAAGATAGTGAGACAACCCTGTTGGTCTCCAAGAAAGGTGATAAAAACAATCTTGTAGACAGTGAGAAAACCCCACAGACCTGCGTTGAAGTAGTGTTCGAGTTACTGGCCAGTACCGCTGGCACAAGCTCTTCGAACTCGCTTCCTGAATCATTTTGGCTTCTTCAGTCTCAGCTACAAGCTGAAAGGCATCAGTCATCTGTGCTGCGGCAAGAAGCCGAAGGACTGAGGAAGTCCCTACAGAATTCAGATGTGCACTTTCTTGTGCAATAGCAAGCACTGGAGGATTTAAGCGCCAAATAGAAGAAAGTTAATAAGCTTGCTAAGCATCTTGCCAACATTATGGGTACCCAGGATATTGTTTCTTGAACTCTTCTGAAGTGGTTTCAGTTCTGGACTTGTTTTGTTGCGGCGTTTATATGCTGCTGTGTTCCCTATATTTGCACTGGTGGTGAACTTTGATGCCCAGTGGATGTAATATGTGTAATAGCCATGATGCACTGGTGGTGAACTTTGTTTCCTTGTTGTCTTGTTTATTTGTTTGCTTGTAGTCAGTGCAGTTCTTTTTCCACGGTTTGCTAGTGGCTGCAATAACCTATTTTCTAAAACTAGGCCACAATAACCATGGGCTAATATTTACTGTAGTGACACTGGGCCTCCTACGGGCCATAGAAACAGTGGGCCTTCTACGGGCCATAGAAACTATAGGCCTTCTATGGGCCGTAGAAACATTGGGCCTTCTACGGGCCGCAGAAACAATGGGCCTTCTACGGGCCCTATCATCAATGGGCCTTATACGGGTCGTATGATCGATTGGCCAAACATGGGCCAATAACATGCCGCATTATGGCCATGAATGGGCTAGAGTTGGAATCGTCCGTTCATGGGCCGACCATAACGGCCCATCGTTAATAGGCTATATTTGATGACGCTATGAAAATGGCCCAATGTATTAACGGACCACAAATGGGCCGACTGTAACCATGGGCTGAATTTGGCCCACAAGCAGAAAATTACAGTAACGGGCCGTAAGTAAACGAATGCTCGAAATGAGCCCAAGAGTAAATGGGCTCTGAGAAGGCCGAAAGATAACATGGGCTGGAAACGGCCCAACTGAATAACGGGCCATTAATGGGTATAAAGTGATACATTGTTCATTACGGGCCAGTTTCACCACAGGTCGTTAATGGGTCTAAAGTGATACATTGTTCATTGCGGGCCAGTTTCACCACGGGCTATTAATAGGCCAAGAGTTACATAGGGCCTCATATGGGCCGAAAGACGTCATGGGCCATACATGGGCCAAAAGTGAAAATGGGCTGGAATCATATTGGATGGCCCAGATGACGCTACTGGGCCTAATTCGGGTAGGGCATAACGGGCCTTGGGTTAGTGGGCTGTAAATGGGCTATATGCAAACATGCCGTTAACAGGCTTTCCATGGGCCGACCCGTCACCTTTTGACCAAGTCAAACGGGCCAGCCTTTTCACAAGAATGGGCCTCTGTTGGGCCGGTCCACGTGTCGACGTATCATAGGCGCCTTCTGTCCGATGAGTGGATGACATCTATCCCAACAGTGAGCCGACACGTGTTTCCTCTAGCCAATGATGATTTTACACGTGGAAAATCCCCATTGGTCGAGGCTGTTAACGGGTTATCGGATCCAAAACCCGACCCGATAGCTTAACGGCATTCCATTACGGTCGATGCCACGTGTTGGTCACCCTTGACGAAAGCAGTTCTGTGACTCACGATTTATCGTCATGGAAGTGGACACTTCTGTGATGATAATTTTGGTAATGTCATGGAACACTTCTACGACAGCACAGGTATGACTATCTTGATTCTGTCATAAATTTGTCATGGATGTACATGCATGAAAAAAAATGCGACCTACTGTGACAAACACGTATCATCACGGAAGTGTATTTTTTTGTAGTGTATTTAGATGGCCTTAAGCCATATTATTGTAATAAGATCTCTTTTGAGACATCTGATGTAACAAGTGTGCGACTGAGACTTTGTTATAAATTCTCGAGTACTGTGCGTGTCAGCACTATCGATCCAGGGATGACACTGATGCACAGAGACTAGACTGTTTGAGGTCTGGTCGCTACACCTCCTCGAGGGCGTTACGTTCCAGGTAGACACCCTTCATGTTGTCCTCTACCTCGATGACCCGGGCATGGTCCTTTCCGTGGGTGACTTTTTCTTAGGCCAGCTCTTTGTTGGCCTTAGCTGTCGCAGCCTTCTACTGCTCGGCTTCCTGCCGAGCTCTCTGTAGCTTGGCCTTGGGAGCCTCAAGCTCCGAAGTCGCAACTTTCATTTACATAGGCTAGATATCAGAACAATATAAAAGAAAGACGAAAGAAACATTTTTCAGCATATCGAGTTCTTTGTTACCTTGTGCACTTTCGATTTGTTTTTACATCAGATCGAGGTCCTCTTTAGACTGCTTCAACTTATGATTCATTTCCGCTAACTCCTCGGAGTTAGAGTTCGGAGCCAAAGTAGAGGCTTGGGCACAAAATTAAACATTAGCCGTCTGAACTTGATTTCAATCCTCTGATTGATTTGTTCCGAACCAACTAGAGTCACGGGGGCTACTGTATGATCATCTTCCAAGGAATATCAAGATGACCACCAAGTCAGTTCTTTAATAACTTAGGGCTTGGGGGTTGCTCCTAGCTACGCTACAATAAGTCATATTGTCCTCCGATAGCCTTTGCTTTATTAGCCGTGTCCAAAGAGGGCTAGCATCAAATTAAAAATTTATATAATAGGACAAAAGGGGCAAACCGAAAGTGCGTTAAGCATACCTTAAAACCTATAAGGAGACCCTTAAAGACCTCGTGCATTCCGGCCTCTACAGACCGAAAGCTGATTAGTGCCATGTTGATAAGGGATGGTGCTCCTACACTATGGAGGAACTTGCTAGAGCCACCTCCATCTCCTCGGGCAACCCTTTGTGGGCCTGCCCTTCGGCAGAAGGGGTAGGTGGGATGACCTTGGTCCCTTCCACCGTGGTAGTCGGGACAGACTCCTTTGGCGTAGGCGGTGTTGCTAGAGTCACCTGAGCCAAGGACTACATTCATCCCAGGTCGCCTTCCTTGACCAAGGGAACTCCTCCCCCCTGGTCCCCTGTGACCGAGGTTTGAACCTCGAAAAAGGGAGCCTCGACGTTGGCCCCTGTATTGACAACAGGGGGTCGGGTGCGACATTGCCTCCAGCTCATCGGTAGTAGGGGAGGATGTGAGGTGCTCGACAGTCCGGCTCTCTGCCACTGGAAGTGGAGGGAGCCCAATGTCCTCGTCCATATCGCAGATAAGGGCGTATTGCGAACTATAAAAGATAGGTCAACTTTTAGGCATCTACGTGAAGAATTCGTAAAAAGGCAAAATGCATTCTATTTGGAGTACCTTCAAGGTGTCCGCTTCGTCCTCCGTGGTTGAGTAAGGACATACGCTGAGGAGTTGGAGAGGGTCACGTGGGCGGGCGTAGGTCGCTGGACGACAGGTGCGCCCGAGGCCTTGCGTAGTTTCCTCCGGGCCTGATGGTGCACCTCGTCCTCGGGGTCCTCAGATGCCGCCCTCTTCCTTTGCAGGGAGGCCGTCTGAAAGTGCTAGTATTAAACTAGAGGGGGGTGAATAGGAGATTTTTTAGAAAGTCTTCAAAACATGGGTGTTTCGAAGACAAACGATAGAAGTGAACCTATTGATATACAGCGGAAGGTAGACTATACTAGACAAGCCATAGTCATGTAAGCAATGAAGTGAAAGCACGAAGACTATAAGAAGCTAGGTAGATTGGATCAGGATGGAAGATAGTATGAAGCCTAACAGACAACTGTATTCACACAGTGAAGTCAAACAAATAAGGCAAGTAGCAAAGACTTCACAAAGACAAACTATAAGTAAGGCAAGAGAGGTATGTTAGAACAAGTTGCTCGAAGAGGACAAGGGATTTGTTCGACCAATTCCAGTTGCTGTGACAACTGTACGTCTGGTTAGGGAGGCTGAGATTCAACTCAGAAGACCACGTCTTCACCTTATTCCCCTTGAGCTAAGAACACTTAGTCCTCGCCCAATCACTTTGGTAAGTCTTCAAGGGAGACTTCCAAACCTTCACAGACTTTGTTCACCGGCAATCCACAATGACTCTTGGATGCTCAGAACATGACGCCTAACCGGCTGGAGGATTCACAGTCCTCAAGTGTAGTAAGTCTTCAGATCACGCGAACAGAAAGACTTCAGTGATGCCTAACACTCTTTGGCTCTGGGTGTTTTGGGCTTTATCATTGCAAGGATTCTCTCTCAAAGGGTTCGGAGGTGGGTTGCTCTCAAACGACAAAAGTCGTGCACTAACTCTGAGCAGCCACCAATTTATGGTGTAGGGGGTGGGCTATTTATAGCCAGGAGGCAACTCGACCGGATTTGTCCAAAATGACCCTGGGTCACTAAGGAACTGACACGTGTCTAACGGTCAGATTTTCAACACATGCGGCAGCTTGACTTGGGCTACAAGTAAAGCTGACTTATCCAGCTTTGGATAAGATTTGCTCTCATTGTCTTTGCTCGAAGACATAGGATTTGGTTGAGCATCACATCAGTCACTCTGACTTTATTCACTTGGACCCCACTTAACAGTACGGTGGTTCCTATGACTTAACAAAGACGAAAAGGAAACTACGAAACTACTATGCCTTCGCATTCCATAGTCTTCACGTGATGTCTTCTCCTGTCATAGTCTTCAATGTGAATGTCTTCACATACCACCATTGTCTTCAATCTCTTCACACATTTTTAGGGTTCATCTCTGGTAGGTGTAAACCGAATCAATATGGGACTACTACCTATGTTATCCTGCAATTCTCACAAACACATTAGTCCCTCAACCAGGTTTGTCGTCAATACTCCAAAACCAACTAGGGCTGGCACTAGATGCACTTACAATCTCCCCCTTTTTGGTTATTGATGACAAACTGGTTGAAGTTTTCAACGAGGATAAAAGTATGTGAAAGTTTAGTGTCGTGAGTATTGTCTTCATACATAAGATGAGGCTCCCCCTGAAGATGTGCATATAAATGATTTGTGTTTGATTGCAAATGCACATGGAAGGTTTTGCTTTGTGGAGGCCATCATCGAAGTGTGAATACAATGCGTTATGCATATAAGAAATGACGATGATAATGATATGCATAATGAGAAATGGACGTCTGCAGAATGACTTCATGCGGGATTTATCATCGCATCACAGAATAGCAAATAAAGTAGCAGAGGACCATCAAGTTTAAGTGTTACAACTCAGAGAACCAAATGTATCAAAAAACGAGAGTTGTAAGACTTGGCAAAAATAATGCAACCACCCATAAGGATCCGCTTGAAGACTATCAACTCATATGCTTCTCCCCCTTTTGTCAGTAATGACCAAAAAGGTTTGATGACATAGAGCGTCTACTCATTCCCAGGAGCAACGTCGACGTTGGAGTTTGGTGGTGTAGAGGGGCCTGGTGCAGTGTCGATACGCGCTGAAGTGCGTGGTTGTTGGTGAAGTAGCATCATCTTCATCATCGATAACTTTGGCATTTACAGTTGCCGCTGATGAGGAGTACTCAGAGTCTTCGAGTGAAGGAGTCCGACACAAGACAGCATTCTTGAGAGGAGTGGAATCAAACTTGAATCTCTTTTTGAAGCCATCTTGCTGAAGATCATCTTCAGAACTGAGGAGTGTCAGACTCTTCCACGAATACCGATAGGTTTCATGAGTGACAAATGCATTCTTTGTGGCAAGATTGCGTATGCGATTAACATCCATCAAGAGACTCTGCATCTGACGCTTCAGACAGTAATGATGCTTATCATGTTTCTGATGCAAGGCCACAAGAAGCTCTCGGTCATTGAGCACACGAGATCTCTTCCGAGGCCTTTGAGCAATAGTGCTTTCAGTGGTTTCAGTATGGGCACGATGAGGTGCACGTGTATTTCCAGCCAAAGGATAAACACGAGTGGTAGCATGAACTCCTTCAACATGTTGAGAGAAACTTTGATGATCAACATTGTGAAGATAAATTGCCTCCTTGGTAGCCTCTTGGTATATGGCTTCAATAGACATATCAAATTTGGCAAGAATATGAGATGGTTGCACGCAGAGGGCTGATAGTTAACAGCAGAGTTAAGCTTGATAAGGCGCATTACCCATGGAGCATAAAATTTCAGACCAAATATATCTGAGCCAGATGCAGCAAGTTGGCGAATGAAGAAATCCTGAGCATTGAAGATGATGCCATTGAGAATATAGAAGACCAATGTGTTCATTGAGCCTTCAAGCTTTGCTGAAGAAGAATGTCCTTTGATGGGCCATAGAGTTCGCCTGATAATGTGATAGATGGTGCGGGGCAGATACTTTAGGTCTTCAACAAAGAATTCCTTGGGATATTCAGCATCTTGTGGCAGATACTTCATCATACTCAGCATTTGGCTCATGTTGGGCTCAGGCTTCTGGAATATGCTCTCTAAAGCATTGCGGTGATGTTGACAACCAGGTTCATAAAGTTCACCTGGAGTGGGCAGGCCAGTAAGCTCAATGAGATCAAGAGCTTTGGCTTCATGGTGCACATTGCCTGTCATCCACTCAAGACCCAAGTTTTCATGTCCTTGTTGTAGCCGTGGATGTGAGCATAGAATTGTAACAGAAGCTCTTCATTCCAATTTTCCTTGTCGGTCTCGAACTGCAGAAGGCCAGCATCTTTGAAGCAGTCTAGGGCTTCTTCCGGCAGTCCAGCAATGGCTTCGTAGTCAAGATGCATATGAGGAAAAATGTGCCCTTGATTGTATAAGACACAGGAATAATAACTGCGCTGCTGATAGCTCCAGAACCGATCAGATGAAATTCTGGGCCTTGAATATGGGTTCTTGGCTCTATCAAAGAAAGTGTTGTGTTCAATGAAGCCATTTGCATTGAATGATCCTGGCACAGATGCAGTACCTGGAAACCTTGGCAGCCTTGGTTTTGGCTTCTGAACCTGAGGCCTGTGCTCCACATGGTAATCAAATTGAGGTCCGGGAGCAGGAGGAGGAACCATAATAGGCCATCTTACAGTGACAAGCTCGCCTTGATAAAATGCTTGCTCAATGATGTGAGGCCTAGGAGCCGGTACAGGAGCAGTGGCATTGACAAGGGC
Source organism: Triticum aestivum (assembly GCF_018294505.1). NCBI lineage: Eukaryota > Viridiplantae > Streptophyta > Magnoliopsida > Poales > Poaceae > Triticum > Triticum aestivum. The sequence continues at coordinate 661,943,380 of NC_057798.1, read as the reverse complement.
TTCAGGCTGCACATTGGTGGCAGGTGCATCATTGGCTTCAGACACCGTGTTCACTGTAGGTGCCACATTAGCTTTCGCCATGACAATGTCATTGGCTTCAGTAGTGTTGTTGGTGGCCGCCCCAGTATTTTCAACCTCCACTTGAGTAGCTAGAGGGTCGGGCACAGACACGTTCTCCTCGAGAACATTTTCTTGATTGGTGGGGGGTGTGACAACACGCTCTTCTTCTTCATGTGGTTCTTGATTCTCATCGGCTGATGCAGCCGGTATGTCTTCAGCAGCCATGGCTTTAGACTCAGAGACGTTCACAGTAGGAGTGGATTCAGAAAACACTTGCCATGCTACCAAGTAGGGTTTCACATCTCCTGCTGGGACGCTCGACATAGCAACTTGTGGCCTTGGTCCTTTGTGAAGCATACGGAATGCAGGTGTCTCCTTTGGAGTAGGAGTTGGATGGACCGCATAGTCGTCATCATCAAGCACCAGCTTGGTGACTTGAGGTGGGGGAGTACTTGGTGGGCTTTGACTTGGAGTTACTGGTTGGGGACGATCCGCCCATGATGCATCTTGACCGATGGGCATCAAGGGACGACCAATGCTGATGATTTCGCTGTTCGTGAGAACAGGCGATGATACCATATGGTGCTCAATCTGAGGAAGAACTTCATCATCTTCTACATTGTCTTGGGGACCAATGTCTTCAGTTGTGGTGGGGTCAACAGCTGGATCTTTTTCAGCTTTAGGAGCCTCTATGGAAGCAGGCTCGTGAACAACTAACTGACAGTCTTGGTGGGGGGACGCATGACGGGCAACTGAGAGGGGCTCAACAAGAAGGGGCTCTGAAGGAGCAGCCCGATTCTTCTTCGAAGACTTTGTCTTCCGCTTCTTGGTCAATGGAGCATCATCAGGGGCATTCTTGTTCTTGCGTTTTCCAGCTTCGGCCTCGGCTGCCCTTGTCTTTTTAAGTTATGAAGCCACTGTGGGGACCTTAAGCTTCGTGCCTGTCATGCTGGCAGGGAAGACAATGCGAGGTGCTTCATGTCTTGACGCTTCAGCTTGGGTCACAGTGGGCTTCTTCTTTTTGGCAGCCATCTTGGGGTCGATGCCTGGACGCCCAAGAGCCTTGCGCTTTTCAGCTTCATTGTGAGCCTGAACTCATTTGGCAGCAAGGTGTTTCATTCGCTCTCTTGAACCTTTTGCCTCTTCATGTTTCTTGTGAAACGCTTCTTTGAGATCATGCAGCAGCTTCTTGAAGTTCTGAACATCAGTGACATTGAGCTTGGCCATGTACTTCTTGAACTTAGCCTTTTCATAGTCAATCTTGTTCTTGAGCTCGACTATCTTCTGAGCTAGAGCAAGCGCATTTGCAATGGCACTGTGGAAAGTGACACTGATGCCAATGGGAAGTTGAAGATCATCAATGGTGAGATCCGGATTGGCAAACTGCTCATCAATGAAGTTGTTGAGGATGTCCACATCAAAGAGGGGCAAATCGTTGAAGATTTCCGCCTCTTGTTGCTCTTTATCAGCAGCTCAAGAGCATTTTCACCAAGATCATCGTCACTTGACAGATCAATGGCTTCATTCTCGTTCCTCAGAACGACAGCTAGGGTCAGTGCTTGACCAGAACTCAGGATGGGCTTCTTCTTTTGCATAGACTTCTCGGTCTTCTTGGAGATGCGAGAGAGGTCTTCATATTGCACACTTGATGCAGGAGGGGCAGTTTCCGATGGCTCCACACGTGAAGCTTTTGGTACAGCAGAGGGTTTTGAATCCTTAGATTTCTTCTACTTCTACGGCTGAGGAGGAGCTGGTGCTTCATTAGAATCTGCGTCATCAGCTGAGTGATCCACATTAGCCCCTTGAACTGCAATGTGAGTGATGAGGCCTTCGAGGTTGTAGAAGGGGCCGATTCTATTTTCATTGGCTTCACGGGTGCCATCATCCCGAGGAGCAGATGGACCGGGGTTGAAGTTAAGTCCAAATGCCTTCTTGTTCTTCACAGCAGAATCTTTGGCAAACTTGAAGTTGCGCTTGAACAGATTGTCTTCACGACACCATAGAAGAGAACATGGGTCAGCATTCTCTGGCTGTGGTCCGCGAACCATGTACGGGTAGAAGCCTTGATCAATAGCTTCAGACAGGGACTGGGGTTGAAGATTTTTGTATAATATATCTCCCTATGGCTGCTTGATGGCATTCTTCTCAGCATACTCATCAGTGACAAATCTGTACTTAAACCATTCTTCAGGCCAATATCTTCTAATCCATTGGATTCGAGTTTTGCGTTCACCATAAGTCTCTTCACGGTCTGTCTTGTACATTTCATGCAGATTTGGTGGCAAATCTTTGGATGTATTCCCACGGTGCTGTTTGCCGCCCATTCTAGCTGACTTTTCAGTTGCCATGAGGCTTAATCTGAATGGCTTCAGAACTTGCAAAGGCTTCCGACAGCTGGTCAGACAGGAGTTGGCTTTAGGAGAATTGATGTGACTCTGTAAGAATTCTGCAAATGAATGCAGACTATGAGAACCAAGGGATTCTCCCACGGACATGTACATGTGACAGCATTAGAGGTGCGAAGGAAGGGGAAGAGGTCATATGCATTCTCAGAAGATTTTGAAGATAAATCAGTTTGAAGACATTGACCTCATAATGCGAAGACATTCACTTATTTGTTGTGAGTTGGTTCCAGATTTGTACGAATCCAAGAATAGGTACAAGTGAGGAATCTAACTTGTAGTGAAGCATAAGTGAATAGACTAGGCAAAATATGAGATGCAGAACAGGATAGATTCAACTTTGTAAGTAGAGAAACCACTTTTGGTAGAGATGGATAAATCTATCAGATCAAAAGGGCAGTAAAAACTGAGTTTAAAATTACCACACAAAGAACTGCTAGACATGTAGTGACCAGACCTCAAACAGTCTGATCTCTGTGCATCAGTGTCATCCCTGGAGCAGTAATGCTGGCACGCACAATACTTGAAGGATTTATAACCGAATAGCAATCACACACTTATTACATCGAATGTCTCAAAAGAGAACTTATTACAATAAATATGGCGTAAGGCCATCTAAAAACGATAACAGCAGAAGGCTTGGAAGATAAAGTGAGTCCATCAACTCCAACGGCATCATAGAGTGAAAGATCATGACCTAAGGCACCTTACTCGTCGTCTAAAAAGTCTGCAACATGAATGTTGCAGCCCGAAACGGGCCAGCACATGGAATATGCTGGCAATGTAACACATAGAGTAATGAACAGAATAATGTTATCATTACATGCATATATGGCTGGTGGAAAGCTCTATGATTACAATTTTTGCATAATGCCAATTTTTCCCTACAACAAAGAAATAAATTTTATTTAACTATCATGGTGGTTGTTAAACATTGAGAAGGTTCACCCAACTCAATCCCAATTAAGCATCATCATTAAACCCAATCAAATTATATTAAGAGTGATGAGATCCACATGATAATCCAAGAACTAGATACTCAAAACGTCCATAACCGGGGACACGGCTAACCATGATTAGTTTGTACACTTTTCCCCACAAGACTCAAATACATCCATGATCGGAGAAACGAGACACAGTCTTTCTGAAATAATAACTCTTTACTCTGGGTGGACAGTTACACCTAGTTTCCCCTACATCTGCTAGCCCACCACTGAAAGAGGTCTTGCAACTTACTCAACTATGCTAGAGCCCATAATAGATTGTGGCTACACACGGAAGTTTCTAGCACGAATAATCTTATGATCCCTTTGAGCCTGGGTGGCGGTCCATAGGAGAATCACATGGTACCCCGGGATTTCCAAAAAAACAGGCAACACTGGGTTCCCCAGGTGCCTCAATCCACCCAGATGTGTATTAAAGTAGCCACCTTAAGTTAGCCATTAAATAACAATACTCACATCTGTCATGGATACACTCACCCAATCCACGTCTACAAGCATAGCATAACAATATAAGCAACGTAGAAGTAACTCCCAAAGGTTTGATAATAAACAGGATAATAGGAACTACCTCATCTACTTCCCAAAAGCCACATACTAAACAGATCCTAACCATGCAATTGTTCGAGGATTGATCTAATGCAATAAAACTGGGTAGTAAAGAGGTATGATCAAAGTGTTACTTGCCTTGCTGATGATCCGTAAAACCTAGAAACTCGTAGTAGCACGCTTCGCACTCCGGGTACTCTATCGCAAACAAAAAAGCATACAATAAGCACTCAACTAGAAGCATGGGTAAAACACAAACAAAATATCTAACCATAAAGTTCAACTTAAGAACCTCGGTCTACAAAAAGAATCAAATCAAACAAAGCAACGAAACTCAAACTGCGAAAGAAACAAGCTTCGTTTACTAATCTGGACTTAAGTCAAATTTTATAGTAGCAAAAACTTGTTTAAGTTGGTTAAACAGAAAGAGGGCTTCGAGACGAAACTCTAGGCGCTTGAATCACCTGATTCCGATAAACAAGCGAAAAGATAAACTAAAATAAAAATCAGGGCAGAAATCGCAATCGAAAATAATCGCGAAAAATCCCTGGAAAAAGAAAACTGACGAACAGGCTAATGGACGAACGTTTGCTGTCTCCAGCTTAAACGGTGAGAATCATTCATTAAAACGAACGAACGAAGGGGCGTTCGCTAATTAACTAAATCAAAAAAATAAACCAATCTAAATAAAAAACAACAACTGCGGTTTATAAAAAAACCGACTGTTTTCGAACGAAAACCGTGGCGGCGGCGGCTACCACGAGAACTCCGGCGAGGGCGGTGGTGGGTCCGGCGGTGGTCAGCGACAGCGACCGGTGGTGGCGAAGGGCGGCGGGGTCGGGTGGCGGCGGGGATCGGCGGCGCGGGGCTCCGGCGGTGGCGGGGATCGATGGCGGGGCTCCGGCAATGGCGGCGCTCTCCGGTGGCGGCGGCGGATTCCGGCGGTGGCGGCGCAGAAACCGAGGCGAGGCGGTGGCTAGGGTTTTGGGTGGGGCTGGCAGCGGCTTGGGCCTCACGGCTTTAAAGGCCGCCCGGGCTGAGGTGTCCGGGTCGGACACGACACGGTAAGGCAGTATCTTTTTTTTAATAATTCCGCGTAGAAAAAGAAATAAAATAAATACTAAACGGACTCCAAAAATCCTGAAGTAAATTTTCCTTCTCCTGTAAAAATATATCGGACGAAGTGAACATTTATTTTGGCCTCTAATGCAATTTTGACAAACGCATATTTTTCCTAATTCAAATAAAATAGCGATAAAACTCCGAATAAAATTCTTATTTGATTTTAATATTAAATCTCCAATATTTGTTTATTTTCGGAGAGTCATTTTATCCCCTCTCTTTTATTTTCATAGAAGAAATATTCGAAGAAAAAATAATTAAAATCAAATGATCCTCTTTTCAAAATTTGAGAAAACTCAAATATGAAAATTACGAAATCCCCAACTCTCTCCATGGGTCCTTGAGTTGCGTAGAATTTCTAGGATCAAGCCAAAATGCAATAAAATATGATATGCAATTATATCTAATGTATAACATTCCAAATTGAAAATTTGGGATGTTACAAACCTACCCCCCTTAAGATGAATCACGCCCTCGAGATTCGGGTTGGCTAGGAAAATAGGTGAGGGTGATCCTTCCGTAGGTCTTCCTCTCGCTCCCAGGTGGCTTCATCTTCGGTATGGTGGCTCCACTGAACTTTGCATAACTTGATAACCTTGCTGCGCGTGACTCGTCTGGCAAACTCGAGAATCTTCACCGGTTTCTCCTCGTAGGTCAAATCGCTATCCAACTGAATCGCTTCCAATGGCACTGTATCTCTCAGAGGAATATCAGCCATCTCTGCGTGGCACTTCTTTAGCTGGGAAACGTGGAATACATCATGAACTCATGACAATCCTTCGGGCAACTCCAACTTGTAAGCAACTTCTCCCATACGTTCCAAAACTTTGTATGGTCCCAGAAAACGTAGCGCTAACTTTCTCTTAACTCCAAAATGCTTAACTCCTCGAAGTGGGGACACTCGAAGATAAACTCTATCTCTGACTTTGTAAACTGTCTCCTTGCGTTTAGAATCCGCATAGCTTTTCCTCCTAGACTGGGCTACCTTGAGTATATCGCGAATCGGCTTAACCTTCTCTTCAGACTCTTTAAGCAAATCTGGTCCAAACAACTGACGGTCTCCAACTTCATCCCACAACAACGGTGTCCTGCACCTACTTCCGTGCAAAGCTTCGAAAGGGGCCATCTTCAAACTGTCTTGATAACTATTATTGTACGAGAACTCTGCATATGGAAAATTGTCGTCCCAACTAGATCCATAATCTAGCGCACAAGGTCTCAACATGTCCTACAGAATCTGATTGACTCTATCGGTTTGTCCATCTGTCTGTGGATGAAAGGTTGTATTGAACTCTAGCCTGGTTCCCAAAGTTTCATGCAACTGATTCCAGAACTTTGATGTAAACTTGGTTCCTCTATCTGATACAATGGTCCTCGGAACTCCATGCAGACATATGATCCTGGTCATGTATATCTTTGCCAACTTAGCACTGGTGTAAGTGGTCTACACTGGGATGAAATGAGCTACTTTCGTCAAATGATCGACTACAACCCATATCGAGTCATAGCCTGAACAAGTCCTGGGCAATCCCGTGATAAAATCCATGCCTATCTTATCCCACTTCCATTCAGGTATCGGCAATGGCCGTAGCAATCCTGCTGGCTTCTGATGCTCTGCCTTTACTCTCTGACATACATCACAAACTGCTACATACTCTGCAATATCCTTCTTCATTCTAGTCCAAACTATCCTTCAAATCTAGATACATCTTGGTATTTCCTGGGTGAATTGAATACGGCGAATCATGGGCCTCCTGCAGAATCAACTTCCTGATCAACAGATCATTAGGCACATATACGCGGTCCTCAAACCATAAGGTATTGTGCTCATCCTTACGAAATCCCTTAGCTTTTCCTTTGCTCATCCTTTCCTTTATCTCGGCAATCTCCTTGTCTGTCTTCTGGGCTTCTCTGATCTTATCCATCAAAGTAGACTGAATCTCCAATGCTGCTACATAGCCTCTCGGAACTATCTCCAAACATAGCTCGCGATGATCCTCTGCTAACTCCTTGGCTAACTCTCCAGTCATGAGTATGTTGACATGGCTCTTGCGACTCAACGCATCAGCTACTACGTTGGCCTTTCCGGGATGATAATGCAACCTCATATCATAATCCTTGATGAGCTCCAACCATCTCCTTTGCCCGAGATTCAACTCCTTCTGCGTGAAGATATACTTCAAACTCTTGTGATCCATCTACACCTTACAATGGTTTCCGATGAGAAAATGTATCCATGTCTTCAACGCATGCACTACGGCTGCTAACTCCAAATCATGTGTAGCATTATTCAACTCATGGGGTTTAAGCTATCGCGAGGCATATGAAACAACTCTTCCCTCCTGCATAAGCACTGCTCCAAGTCCACGACGAGAAGCGTCACAATACACCTAATAATCCTTGTGATGATCTGGTAGAATTAACACTGGTGCTGTAACCAAACGTTTCTTCGACTCTTGAAAAGTGGCCTCACATTCCTCAGTCCATTTGAACTTGGTGTCCTTCTTCAACAACTCCTTCATGGGCTTCGCAATCTTCGATAAATTCTCAATGAATCTCCGGTAGTATCCTGCGAGTCCAAGAAAACTCCGGATCTCTCCAACTGACGTGGGTGCTTCCCAATTTGTCACAGTGACAACTTTGGTGGGGTCTACTGCTATTCCTTCTCCGGATATAACATGTCTGAGGAATCCAACTACCTTCAACCAAAACTCACACTTTCTGAACATAGCATATAACTGATGTTCTCTGAGCTTCCCAAGTACCAAACGCAAATGCTCCTTACGCTCCTCTTCATTCTTCGAGTAGACTAGAATATCATCAATGAACACCACGACGAACTTATCCAAAAACTCCATAAACACCTTGTTCATCATGTTCATAAAATAGGCAGGTGCGTTAGTCAGACCAAATGACATAACAGTATACTCGTATAGCCCATACCTTGTGGTAAAAGTTGTCTTAGGTGTATCCTGCTCTCGAATCTTCAGCTGGTGGTATCCTAATCATAGATCGATCTTGGAAAATAATTTAGCTCCTTGCAACTGGTCAAACAGATCATTCATCATCGGTAGTGGATACTTGTTCTTGATCATTACTTCATTCAATCCTCGATAATCAAGAACATTCCTCAACGATCCATCCTTCTTCTCCACTAGAAGCACTGGTGATCCCCAAGGTGATGAACTTGGGCGAATATAGCCTTTATCCAGTAACTCCTTAATCTGCTTCTTAATTTCCTCCAAATCCTTTGCGGGCATCCTGTACGGTCTCTTAGATATTAGCCATGTGCCTGGCAAAAGCTCAATCAAAAACTCAATGTCTCTCTCTGGTGGCATGCCTGGCAACTCTTCTGCAAATACATCAGAGAAATCCTTCACCACTTGTACTTCCTCATGTACAACTCCTGGTAAGGAATTCACTTGAGTCCTCTTCGGCACATGCCGGGATACATACTTGATCCTTCTTCCTTCTGGGGTGGTGAGCAAAATCGACTTACTTGTGCAACAGATGTCTCCTCCATACATCGATAGCCAATCCATATCCAAAATCACATCCAAACCTTGCGAATCCAAAATTATCAGGTCTGAGGGGAAAACATGCCTACCTATGGTCAATGGCATCTGAAAACATCCTTGGCTTGCCATATATTCTGCTCCTGGCGAGCTTACTAACATAGGTGTTCTAAGAACTTTGGTGGGCAGTTTATACTTATCCACAAATCCCCTTGATATGTATGAATGCGATGCACCAGTATCAAAAAGAACGATTGCAGTAAATGACTTAACCAAAAACTTACCTATTACTGCATCTGGCTGTGCTTCAACCTCCTCCATGTTAACGTGGTTCACTTGTCCCCTGTTGAAAAGGTTAGGCTTCTTCCTAGAGCTTCCATTGCCATTTCCATTCTTGGCTTCAGGACATTCATTGGCATAATGTCTAGTCTTCTGGCACTTGTAGCAAGTAATTTGACTTAGATCCTTCTTGGCGGGCGCTGCTGGGTTGGAACGGTTCTGTCTGTTATTTCCTCCATTACCATTCCCATTCTTGGGGCCGCTATGGTTGTGCGAACTTCCTCCATTGAGGTTGTGACCTCCATGGTTATGCTGAAAAGTTCCTCCCGAGTTTGGAGTAAAACGGGGCCACTTCTAAGCTCCAGAATTGTACTTCCCTTGTACATACTTCCTCTTGCGGTTGTCAATCTGCTACTGCTTCCCTTCAATCATGAGAGCTCTATCTACCAACTCCTGGTAGTTGTTGAAGGTTGCCACCTCAACTGCATGCTTAGCTCATCATTCAGTCCCTCCAGAAACTTCTCCTGCTTAGTTGCATCCGTAGCAACGTCGTCCGGGGCATAATGTGCTAACTTACTAAAATCATCCACATATTGGCCAACTGTGCGTCCTCCTTGGCGCAAGTTGTGAAACTTGTGCTTCTTCATGGCCATTGCTCCTGCTGAAACATGGGCAGTATGGAAAGCCTGCTGAAACTGGTCCCATGTGACAGTGTCGATGGCTGTGAAATTCTCCCACCATGATGATGCGGGTCCATCAAGCTGATGTGCGGAAAAATGCACTCTCTCCGCATCTGTGCATCCTGCAGTGGTCAACTCCCTTCCAATCTTACGGAGCCAATCATCTGCAACTATCGGCTTGGTGCTACTGGAGAACACCGGGGGATTCAGCCTCAAGAAACGGGCTAAGTGATCAGCAGGTGGTGGTGGTGGTGGGTTGTTGTTGTTGTTGTTCCCCCGATTCTGATTCTGGACTAGTATCTGCATCAATGCATTCTGCTGCTGGATCAACTGAGTGAGCTCTGGCGGGAAAGCAAATCCATTGTCGCGTCTCAGAGGCATCTGATGGGTTTAGAAAAGATGAGAAAATAGAATTGAATGAGATCTAGAGGGAAAACACTACCCATATGCACATGAGACAAACACAATCATATCACTTCAATCAGCATACAATCGCTCTAACTATCGTTACAATAGTGCTTGGACTATACTATATACATGGGGGAATACTACTATTGATATGGTGGTCGATTAGAAAAATTGATCGGTCGAAGACTCCATGATATCTGCTCTAGCTTCATCAACAAAGTCATCATCACTATCGTCAGGGTCCGAGTCGGTGTCGTTGATGATGATGTAGTTCTCCGGGCAAGTGGAATCATCCTCTTCTCTTCCTGGCGCGGGGTCTCCCATGAATATTCATAGCTTCTTCTTCAGATCGTCATTCTTCTCCATGAGTATCATCATTTCCTCCTCATATCCATCGCATCTAGTCTTGAGTTCTTCTTCCAGCTCCGTGATCCTGGTCATTGCCTTCTTCAGATCTATCATGCATGTGCACATCTAGTTCTCCTGGCGTCAAATGTGCTAGTTTAACTCCTGGATGAAAGCTGCAATAGATCTATTCTTCCTGGTGCTGATCATCTCCCATTGCTCATCTCGGCACCCACAAATTAGGTAGATAGTATCCTTGAGATCCTTGTGGTAAACTTCTCCAATGTGTCCCATGGTGATGTGGGCTGCCATGCTCTTTCCTAGACTCCAAGTTGGTGCATCAAAGGAAACCTCTATGGGCTCAGTGACTGACATGAACGTCCTTCCTAGAACTTGAACTCGGATCATCCAACGCTCCTCTTCTGGTAAAGTGGCGATGTAGGTCCTGGTGAAACTCGGTATTCCGATGTTCAGGTATCTAGTAACTTCCTTCAAATGGCGTCCAAAAGGTGTATGTTCATCCGGTTGCGTGAACTTGTTCCTTGCATCCGCCATCCTAAAGAGTAGAAAAGGGAAAGGAGTCAGAAATGAGAAGAGAGTAGTGATATAGGGCTTTAGCTTAGTGGTCGTTGAGGGAGTCCTGTATAAGGGGGTATCCGGACAGCCGGACTATGTACTTTGGCCGGACTGTTGGACTATGAAGATACAAGATTGAAGACTTCGTCCCATGTCCGGATGGGACTCTCCTTGGCATGGAAGGCAAGCTTGGCGATTCGGATGTAGATCTCCTTCTCTGTAACCGACTTTGTATAACCTTAACCCCCTCCGATGTCTATATAAACCGGAGGGTTTAGTCCGTAGGACACAACAACAATCAAACCATAGGCTAGCTTCTAGGGTTTAGCCTCTTTGATCTCGTGGTAGATCAACTCTTGTAATACTCATATCATCAAGATCAATCAAGCGAGTTGGCCCGAACCTGGGTAAACATCGTGTCCCTAGTCTCCTGTTACCATTAGCCTTAGACGCATAGTTTGGGACCCCCTACCCGAGATCCGTCGGTTTTGACACCGACATTGGTGCATTCATTGAGAGTTCCTCTGTGTCGTTGTTGTAAGGCTCGATGGCTTCTCCAACGTTCTACAACGCCGTCTAAGGTGAGACTTTTCTCCTCGGACAGATTTTCATGTTCGGCGGCTTCGCACTGCGGGCCAACTCGCTTGGCCATTTAGAGCAGATCGACAGCTATGCCCCTGGCCGTCAGGTCAGGTTCGGGAACCTAAACTACATTGCCGACATCCACAGAGACTTGATCTTCGATGGATTCAAGCCCACGTCAGGGGCGCCGAACGATCGCCACGTGCATGACTTAGATCTGCTGTCGGACAGTATTCGGGATATCGCGCCTGCCATGGCTCCAGACTTTGATCCCGAGCAGATCGTTCCATCTGAGGATGGGTGAATGGACCCCGTCCTGGAAGCCGCACACTCATCGGTGTTGGAGCCGAACACAGACTCCGCTTCTAAGGAGATCTGTGTCTCCGGACCCCCGGACTTGTCTTCGGTCGTGCGTTCTGGACCGCGTGCATCCATGCCCATCAAATCTGATTGGGCCAATCATGGAGTTCACTGCCGCGGATATCTTTCAGCACTCGCCCTTCGGAGACGTGCTAAATTCATTGAGGTCTCTCTCTCTAACAGGAGACTCCTGGCCGAACTATATCCGGCCTATGTGGGGCACGGATGACGAAGAAAATCGCCTCCCACCCACCACCCACTTCATAGCCACTGTCGATGACCTAACAGACATGCTTGATTTGGACTCCGATGACATCGGCGGTATGGATGTCGACGCAGGGGACGATCTGGAACCACCGCCCACGGGGCGCTGGACCGCCACTTCATCATATGACATCTACATGGTGGACACGCCTAAGGAAGACAACGGTGACAAGAAGGACACGACGGAGGATAAACCCCCCGGACGAAAACAAAAACGACGGCGCCGGCGCCGCTCTAAGTCCAGTCACAGTAAAAATAGCGATAACTGTGCGAGGAAAAACGACACTCCGGTTGACTCCGAAGGCAACAATTCGAACCCAGCAACAGAGCAAGAAGAGCCAGGCCACGCCGAACAAACACCCGATCACAGCGATCCCGAGGGCCGAAATCATCAAACTACCCACGGAGGGGAGGACAGTCCGGTTGACGATGCATTCATCATCCTGGAAAAACGTGTGAAGCAAAATGACCTCCGCAGAAAGCTTCTGGCCACGGCGAGGAGCCTGAAGAAGTAGAAGCAAAGGCTTAAAGTCGTGCAGGATACGCTCAACCGAAGATGCAACAAGGTGCTAGACACCGAAGGAAAATGTGGCAACGATCGCCACACAAAGAGCTACCCAAAGTGCAAACTGCTACCCGAATTTGACGACGAGGCCGCAGCGCCCATTCCGCCAAAGAACAATACGGCCACTCAGCCGGACCAACCACCTCATGGCCGCGATAGAGCAGCCACCGATACCGCACATGATTTACGAGAGATCCTGTACAAAAAGGCCAGTGCGGCCAGGTCCATCTACGGGTCCAGAGGACATGCTCTGACGCGGGATTATGGTCACCACAATGATCATACTGATCAAATACCAGTCCGGAATCAGCACCGGGCGCAACAATAGCCGACAACAAGCCGCGACATGGCCAAATACAGAGGGGCTGTGCACCCCCTGTGCTTCACCGATGAGGTGCTGGATCATGAATTTCCACAAGGATTCAAACCCGTGAATATAGAGGCATACGACGGAACGACAGACCCTGGGGGTCTGGATTCAAGATTTTATCCTTCACATACACATGGCTCGTGGGGATGACCTCCACGCCATCAAATACCTTCCCCTCAAGTTGAAAGGACCAGCTCGGCACTGGCTGAAGAGCCTCCCCAAAAACTCAATTGGAAGTTGGGAGGAACTTGAGGATGCTTTCAGGGTGAACTTTCAAGGAACTTATGTCCGACCTCCGGATGCAGACGATTTAAGTCACATAATACAGCAGCCCGGAGAGTCATCTCGCAAGCTTTGTAACAAATTCCTCACTAAGAAGAATCAAATTGTCGACTGTCCGGATGCCGAAGCCTTAGTGGACTTCAAACACAGTATCCGAGACGAGTGGCTCGCCAGACACCTCGGCCAAGAAAAGCCAAGGACGATGGCAGCCTTCACAAGCCTTATGACCCGCTTTTGTGTGGGCGAAGACAGCTGGTTGGCCCGTAGAGGCACCAGTGACCCAGGCACATCTGAAGTACGAGATGGCAACGAGAAGCCACAGCGCACTAAGCACAAGCGTCGGAATGACGATAGTACGGACAACACGGCGGTTAACGCCATGGACAACACGGTGGTCAATGCCGGATTCAGGGGCTCTCGAACCGGTCAAGGAAAGAAGCCATTCAAAGGCAGTAAAGAGGGACCGTCCGGCCTGAATAAAGTCCTGGATAGATTGTGCCAAATCCATGGCACTTCCGAAAAACCTGCAAATCATACCCACAGAGAATGTTGGGTCTTCAAGCAGGCCAGCAAATTAAACGCCGAACACAAGGGAAGGGACACACCAAATGAAGACGAGGATGAGCCTCGCCAGCCGAACACGGGGGGCCAGAAAAAGTTCCCACCAGAAGTCAAAACGGTAAACATGGTACACGGAACTCACGCAGAGTTCATCGCCCCCAAATTCAATCCCTGGGCGGCCTTCCCGATCACTTTTGATCACAGGGACTACCCGGCCAGTATCCGGCACGGAGGATCGGCTGCCTTGGTGCTCGACCCAATAATTGATGGATACCATCTCACTTGAGTCCTAATGGACGGCGGCAGTAGTCTTAATCTGATATATCAAGACACCATCCACAAGATGGGATAGACCCATCTAGAATAAGCCAAAACAGTGCCACCTTCAATGGAGTGATACCAAGCGTTGAGGCCCACTGCTGGGGCTCCCTCGTATTAGAAGTGACACTCGGTTCTCCCAACAACTTCAGAAGCGAGGACCTACTCTTCAAGATCGCGCCCTACAGCAGCAGTTATCATGCATTACTCAAAAGAACGGCCTTCGCTTGCTTTAACACAATACCGAACTATGTCTGCCTTAAACTTAAGATGCCCGGTCCATAGGGCATCATAACCGTTGACGGAAAGACAGCATAGTATGCGGCGACTCTGAGAGTCGGACATTAAGCGTCCTCTCCTACCAGAAGCATGATCGGTCGTCAAGACCACGGACACGGTTAGACAAGTCCAGTCCACCATTTTTCACAACAGCCCGGATAAACCCAAGCTGGGTGATGTACATGTATCCCCATAAATGATACCAGGGGCTGCAAACATGTAATAAAGCCCACAGTTCGGCTTGCCTCATTAATAGGCAAATACCTCGTATCTCTAACATCCATCGAGAATAGCTAACTTTTCGCACGCTTACTCTTTTACATGAGTTTTCGTTTTTACACACATTATTCGTGCGACACCCTTCCAGGATACGACACAACGGAGACAAAGGCGCAGACATGCAGCAGGGCCCAGCTCAAAGGTTTCTCTTTAGATTATGCCCCTGTGTAAACCTTCTTTACTGTCTTTTGTTGCTTGACATCCTGTGGGTATTCAATACACCCACAGTGGATACTGGCGTCATAGGTATTTCGCCAATCAATGCATGTACCTAGAAATATAGGGTTCATAATCAAGGGCGTTGCTCAGTCCAGTATATGTTATAAAGCCCGAATACCTTAGGGAGTGTTCGGCGTCGCTAGTTAGGACTTATATGCATCAGCTCCGAATCATGTCTTTGGTCGAATGTTGGGTTTGCCCGGCTCTTGGGTTTGTTGCCTTACGTTCAGTTCTATCGGCTAAGGCGGCCAAAGAAGAACTACTGCGATTGTGCCCTGGTTATTCCGGATGAGCACCTCAGTTGAGAAAGCCGAAAACTGACTGTCATGATACAACGAGAGACTGGTCAACCACTCGAAGACTTACCGGAATCTATAGGATTCCTCCGCATTAACGAAGGACCGTTTCCCGGTCACGTACATACCCGCCCCTATACGGATGCACGTCGATGTACTAGGGGTTACTTATTAGCCCCACCATTAAACTCCCATGGCTAAGTGAAAGTGTTACAACTATATAGTCTGGTTGCCTGGTTCGACGTGCGATCACCTCCTTAATGGACCAAGACGTTGGTTCAAGTGTGATTACACATATACCTTTCGAACACCCCCGCATTATATGTGTGGGGGCTAAAGCCAACGAATGCTAACTTTCAAGTTATATGAATACATAAACGGCCGCACAGGAGGTAATACAACACTTTCAGGCAAAAGTATAAACACAACCTCTATATTTAACACATAATTGTTTACAATTCAGTGATTTGTCACTCGAACATGACATTCTTCGAACACTAAGCCTCTATTCTACGGGCACCTTCTATGACCTGCTCGAAGTATTGCTCGGCTGGGTCTTGGCTTCCTGCCGGACCCTGGGTCGCAACGCCGGTGGCCTCCATACCTGTTCAATACGTCTTAACATGGGCATGATCCATCCGCGCACCCTCTATATACGCCGACCTCTTCACGTCATCGATTTGTGATCTGGCGCCAAATAATTGTTGCACCAAACCAAAGTAACTATCCGGCTTCGGTCCCTTCGGTCATAGATGGTCTATTACAGACCTCATTGCAAGGTCGGACAGCCTATGGAGCTCGGCTATAGCGGCCATCTTCTCAATCAATGGTAATGAGCGCGCTGGGGCATTAAATTGCGACCAGAACAGCCTTTCCATTCCGTCATCTTTATGATCTTTGAACAACTTGGTCGCATCAGCCGCACTCTTCGCCAAGTCCGCATACTCATCTGTAGCGCTCCATAGCTTATCCAACGGAGCATACATTGGATCTAAAAACTTCATCCGCAACAAATAAGGATTTCCAGCCGCGATTTCTCCGGCCTGTCGAAGTTCCTCCCGCGCATCTCTAATTTCAGAGCGCGTCTCCTTAGCTGAATCTAGCGCCTTCTTCAGGTCAGCCGCCTTTGCCTGATTCTCCTTTTCGAGAAGCTCATACCGGTTGGCGGCGTCCCTCAGCTCCACAGCCATCTCGGCTATCTTTTCTTCGCTTCAGCGATGAGCAGCCTGTTCGGTCTCAAGTCTTCGGCTGCCTTTAGGGCAGCCGCATTGCTAACCCGGGCCTGTTCCTTGGCCAGGGCAAGTTCCAGCCTCAGGGTCTCAATGGCAGCAGCTCCACCTGCAGCCACATCATATTATATTAAAATTTCAATCATCTTCATATTTCCTAAAGCAAATAAGGAAAAAACGAGCGCATACTCTGTTACTCGTCAATCCGCTTATTTATAAGCGTGACGTCGGTATCCACCACATCAATTTGCCGCCTTAATTCGGCAAGTTCAGAATTCTGGTCTATCACCGGACTCTTAGCCACCTGCGTATAAATGCAGTACAATCATTACCTAAGAGTGTGATTCTCCGTTTGCCGCCTAGGGCTGGCAACCAGAGTCTTAGGGGCTACTATCTATACGGAGCACACCCAGTGTTGGGGATATAACTATTGAGTATAAACCGCCAAGGAGGGGCCGGTTTACACTCAACCTTATTGAAGCCCACGAAGACTCAGAAGATGGCGTTTTACTATGAAGCTTAGAGGCCCGGAGCCCAAAGGCAGATTAGGGCCCATAGTGGTAAACCGCCATAGTCATGTAACTTGTGTTGTAAGATAACAAAAGGAGAGACCGAGCCGAACACTTGTATGAGTCGGCCTCAGGACTCTGTAGACCGCCCGGGCATCAACCCGTGTATATAAGGGGACGACCCGACGGTGGTTCAGGGACCAGAAACACAACTCGATAGCCAGGCATAGCTTGTTTAGCTCCCTGGTTAGCGAGACCCCAATAATCCCATCACAACTAGATGTAGGCCTTTACCTTCATCGAAGGGGCCAAACTAGTATAAAATACCTCGTGTCCGTAGTCCGGTTTAACTCCTTTAAGCTAACCCATCGCAATGGCTCCACGACTAAGTCCTTACATGAGGACATCTGACGTGATATTTCCACGACAGTTGGCGCCCACTGTGGGGCTATCGCACGATGGTTTCGAGTTCGTGAAGGACAGTTTTGAAGGATTCAAAGGATACATGGCAGGCCGGATGACCAAGAGTCGTCGCGGCAAGCTCTACATCGACGATGCAGGCTGGGGCCCTGAGGCCGGCTCAATCGAGTACGGGTACCGGGTCCCCTTCGGTGGAATTCATGTCTTCATCGGCAAGATTGGCGAACCGGGCCCTGAGCCAGACATCTGCACCGACCTCGTCGAAACGGCTCAGCGTGCAAGTCCCGCCCGGATCCAGCCTCCCATGAAGCCTGCGTTCGTAGGATGTGTCCACGGGATCGGATCTGAACCGGTGTCTGAGGGTGACACGATCGCTTATTCCGATGGCGAATCATCTGGGGAAACTGAATCCTTGTACCAAGTTCAGGATGGCATGTTTGAAGGGTATTCCGATGGCACCAGTACTCTGGAGTTCCTTGAAACACCAAACCACGTTGGAATCTTCATGGCTGGAACACGGCCCACCTTGCAAAACTCTACTGCAGCGGCGTCTGGACCGGTAGCAGGGGCAGGAGGCTCCGTGCGCCGGCCGGCTCAAGTTCTCTCCGGTTTGATGGATGCCTGGGCGGCCTTCTTAACCACAACAGTTACACCAGCAACGCAGGATCAGCACCATGCGGACATTGGTAGTCTGAAGGATCAGATAACACAAGCCAAAGCGGACTTAGCAGCTGAGGAAACCAGGATGGCTGAGGAGCAGGCCGCTTTAGATGCCCAGGCGCAAAGGATTCAAGCTAAGAATTATCGTCTTTTGATGGATCAGAACGCTTTGAATCAAGTGTCCAGGAGGAAACATCAATCTCGCTTGCCGGCGGATTACAATTCAATGAATCTCTTTGGAACGCCAGGGGCAGGAACTAGTAACCCACCAGCAGTAAACCAGAATACCGATCCAAGGACCAGGGCACCGGATCAACCTCAGATGATGGGTCCGCCTCAGCGTACGAACAACCCGCCACGGTACACCACACCACCGCCGGGTCACTTTTCTACCCCATTGGATAATATGATAGCAGCAGCATCCCGGTTGGCTGCTATTCCGATCGAAGGTGAATCACCGGCAGTGGTTGAGACACGGCGGGCCAGGGATCTTCTTCAAATGGCTTTGCCACAGCAGCAAGCTTACTCGTACAGCCGAGACAGGGTTCACTCAACTCCACGACCGAGCAAAAGCTATAGCAGGCATATAGATGAACCGGAGGTGTCTAGGAGTGCGCGACGCCGCATTGTCCCTCAAGGGCCTAATCCGGTGCATGGAGGTATGAATGCTCAGGACGTGGTGGATAATGGCAGAGCACGAAGGGAAGCCACTTTAGCAGCCCAAAAAATGGGTCGATACTAACCCGCCCCGGTTCAGCCAGCAGCGTCAGTAGACCGTGGCGTCGGTGTTGCTTTCAGCTCGTGGGGGGTACCGTGCCTTATCCCGGCTCTCCGGAATGTGCGATTGCCTAAGGACTTCAAAGGCCCACGTAAGGTGCCGAATTACACCACTGATCAGCCACCCGAGGCGTGGGTGGAGAGTTATGAGATGGCGATGGAGATGCTGGACGTTGATGAAGCGGCCTGTGCAAAGTACTTCACGATGATGTTGGAGGGAACAACCTGTACTTGGTTGAAAAATTTACCACCCAACTCCATCGAGTCATGGGACCATTTAAAGGCCCGGTTTATAGCCAACTTCAAAGACACATGTAAGCAGCCCATGTCCATTGTGGACCTAGACGCCTGTGTGCAGGGGGAGAACGAGTCCACAACTCATTGGGTGCGCCGTGTTTCATAAGTCTTGCACTCATCAGACCGTATTAACGCCGGTTCGGCAATCATCACCTTGGAGCGTAATTGCCGGTTTAAGTCACTAAAGATGAAGTTGGGACAGCTCAAGCGTCACTGCAATGACATAGGTACCCTCATGGCCGCCTTGGTCAAGTATGCTGATTCTGATAATACCAAAGATCCCGATTCTGATGAGGAGAAATAGGAGAAGGGAAAGAAGAACGATGGTGCAAAAGGACAACAGCATAACCAAGGAGGTCATGGGAATAATGGTAAGCGTAAAGCAGATTCAGATTTTGTAGCTACTGCTAATGTGCAACACCGTAAGGGTAAACCGCCCCAGCGTGGCGGCACAATGAATCTGGAACGTTTGTTGAATCAACCCTATCCAAAGCATGGGACCAAGGAGGCTCCTACGACACATCTCTGGAAAGATTGTAACATTATGAAGGAGTTCAAAAACTCTGATCTTTTCCGGTATGATCAGGGTCCATCGGGCGGTTCAGGCCTAGGTTTTCATGGCGGCGGCGGTTCAAGCTCTGGATTTCAGAATAATCAGGGCAACCAGAACAACCAAGGTGGTAATAACCAGCAGAATAATCAAGGAAATCAGCAGTAGTCGGGTTATCAGAGTCACCCAAAGCAGTTGAATGGTGGGCAGTATCATGTGTTCACTACTAGTTTGTGTAAGCGTGATCAGAGGCTTCACAAGAGGGCAGTTAATGTTGTTGAACCGGCAGTACCACGTTACCTGCGGTGGTCCGAGCAACCCATTGTATGGAGCAGAGAGGATCATCCACCCCGGGTTGACAATCTGGATCACTTGGCATTAGTGGTGGCACCTCAGGTGGGAGGTTATAAGTTCACCAAGGTACTCATGGATGGAGGGAGCAATATCATCATTCTGTATTACGAGACCTTCCGTCGCATGGGATTGACAGACAAGAGTCTTAAACTGTCCAATACTGTTTTCCATGGTGTGGTACCAGGTAAATCGGCGTATCCTGTTGGTAAGATTGCTTTGGAAGTTCTGTTTGGTGATGAACATGATTCCCAGTCTGAGACATTGACCTTTGAGGTGGTAAGGATCCAGAGCCCGTACCACGCACTATTTGGGCGACCGGCTTATGCAAAATTCATGGCAAGGCCTTGTTATATTTACTTGTAGCTAAAGATGCCGGGTCATAAAGGAACCATTACGGTTCACAGAAGTCGCCAAAGCGCTTTGGACTACAAAGAAGGTGATGCGGCCTATGCTGAGTCGGTTTGTGCTACAGAGGAGTTGAAGTTTTATAAGGAAAATGTTGATCCGGCAGACATGACCCCTCTAAAGAAGCCTACCACTAAGCATGACCCGACCCTACATTTCAAACCGCCTGATGAGACTAAACTTGTTGATTTTGTTCCTGGCGATTCATCTAAGCAGTTTAGCATCAGCACAAATCTGGATCCGAAATAGGAAAGCGCACTCATCGAGTTCATCCGTGAGAACCGGGACATTTTTGCATGGAAGCCTTCTGACATGCCAGGTGTACCGAGGGAACTCGCTGAGCACACTCTTAATATTGATCCCAAGTTTAAACCGGTCAAGCAATTTCTTCGTCGCTTTAACGAGGAAAGGCGCAAGGCAATTGGTGAAGAGGTAGCCCGGCTCCTGGCTGCTGGGTTTATCGTTGAAGTGTTCCACCCTGAGTGGTTGGCTAATCCGGTGCTGGTTCTTAAGAAAAATGGCACTTGGCGCATGTGTGTGGATTACACAGATTTGAACAAAGCTTGTCCGGCCGATCCTTTTGCTCTCCCGCGTATTGATCAGATCATTGATGCGACGGCGGGTTGTGAGCGTTTGAGTTTTTTGGACGCTTATTCAGGTTATCATCAGATCAAAATGGCAGTTAAGGACCAGGAGAAGACCGCCTTCATCACTCCCTTTGGAGCCTTCTGCTATGTTTCTATGCCCTTTGGGCTCAAGAGTGCCCAGGCAACTTATCAGCGCTGTGTGCAGAATTGTCTTCATACTCAGATTGGCCGCAATGTTCATGCTTATGTTGATGACATTGTGGTAAAATCCAGGAAGAAGGAGACACTGATAGATGATCTCAAGGGGACCTTTGACAATCTGCGGGTTTACAAGATGATGCTCAATCCGGACAAGTGTGTCTTTGGTGTTCTGGCAGGCAAGCTTCTAGGCTTTCTGGTGTCCAACCGAGGCATTGAGGCTAACCCGGAAAAGATTAAAGCAATTACAATTTTGGCCAAACCGGTGTGCATCAATGATGTTTAGTGTTTAGCAGGGAGGATTGCAGCCCTAAGCCGGTTTATCAGCCGTTTGGGAGAGAAGGCGATCCCTCTATATCAGATGCTGAAGAAAACAGATACCTTTGTCTGGAGCGATGCGGCTAATGCGGCGTTTGAAGACTTGAAGCGGCAGTTGGCTGAACCGCCAGTCCTTGCTGCTCCGGTTGACAGGGAGCCCTTATTGTTGTACGTGGCTGCTAATGCCCGTGCTGTCAGTGTGGCAATTGTGGTGGAGCGCAAGGAGGCTGGTAAGGAGTACCCGGTTCAACGGCCGGTTTACTATATCAGTGAGGTGCTTATTGAGTCAAAGCAACGGTATCCGCATTGGCAGAAACTTGTATATGGGGTTTTTATGGCAAGCCGGAAGTTAAAGCACTATTTCCAAGGCCATCCCATTACGGTGGTCAGTTCAGCTCCATTGGGCGATATAATTCAGAACAGGGAGGCAACTGGCCGGGTTGCAAAATGGGCAATTGAACTTGGTCCACATGGCTTGAAGTATGTGCCTCGAACAGCTATAAAGTCTCAGGCACTTGTGGATTTCATCAATGACTGGACTGAGTTACAAGCGCCAGAGGACAAACCGGATAATACATACTGGACTATTCACTTCGATGGATCCAGGCAATTGGAGGGCTCGGGGGCTGGAGTTGTTCTTACTTCCCCTCGAGGTGATAAGATTCGTTATGTCCTCCGTTTAATGTTCTCCTGTACTAACAATGCAGCTGAGTACGAGGCTCTGCTCCATGGGCTCCGTGTGGCCAAGGAGATGAACTTAAGCCGGGTACGATGCTTTGGAGACTCTGATCTGGTGGCTCGGCAAGTTTCTGGCACTTGGGATTCTAAGGATCCACTCATGGCGGCTTACAGACGTGAGGTGGATATTGTGGCAGGTCACTTCAAAAGGTATCAGGTTGAGCATGTCGATCGGCGCAAAAACGAAGCAGCACACGCTTTAAGTCGGCTTGGATCTCAGCATAAACCGGTACCTCCCAATACCTTTTTAGATATCTTGCATAACCCGCCTGTTAAGCTGCCTACAGAAGAGGATTTGGCTGTTCCTGATCCGGAGGCTCAATTGGTGGCCGCTTTACAAGTTGTGCCGTATTGGATGGTTCCATATTTGGCATATATCAACCGGGGCGAGTTGCCAGATGATGAAGTCCTAGCTCGGCAGATAGTCCGGTGGTCCAAGTCCATGGTTATTCACAATGGCGAGTTACACCGCTGCAGCGTTTCAGGCGTATTTCAGCGTTGTGTTTCCACGGAAGAAGGCCAAGAGATCCTCCGGGAAATTCATGAAGGGGATTGTGGTCATCATGCCGGGTCAAAATCTTTGGTTGCAAAGGCTTTCCGTCATGGGTTCTACTGGTTGACAGCTCATGCTGATGTGGAGGATCTGGTAAAGCGATGTGATGCTTGTCAAAAGTTTTCACGCAGGGCTCATGTTCCGGCTCAAGAATTAAGGATGATTCCCATCACTTGGCCGTTTGCCACCTGGGGGCTTGACATGGTGGGACCCTTTAAACGCTCCAAGGATAAGAAGACCCACCTGCTGGTGGCGGTTGACAAATTTACCAAGTGGGTTGAAGCGGAGCCTGTCAGCAAGTGTGATGCGGCTACGGCGGTTCAGTTTCTCAAAAAGATTATCTTCCGCTTTGGCTTTCCACACAACATCATCACGGATAATGGCACAAACCTCTCTAAAGGTGAGATGGAAGATTTTTGTCAGAGAGAACACATCCGGCTTGACTTAGCATCTGTGGCGCACCCCCAGACCAATGGTCAAGCGGAGAGAGCTAATCAAGAAATCTTGAAGGGTATTAAACCCCGGCTTATGGTTCCTTTAAAGTGGACGCCGGGTTGTTGGGTGGAAGAATTACCTTCTGTGTTATGGAGCATCAACACCACTCCCAACAGATCGACGGGTTACACGCCTTTCTTCATGGTGTACGGGGCAGAGGCGGTCCTACCAAGTGATATTCGTCACGATTCGCCCCGGGTTGCTAATTATGTTGAAGCGGACAATGAGCAAGCACGCCAGGAGGCGTTGGACCTGTTGGATGAAAAATGAGATATGGCTTTAGCCCGTTCGGCGGTTTACCAGCAAGACTTGCAGCGTTATCATAGCCGTCGGGTTAGAACAAGAACCTTTCAAGAAGGCAATTTGGTGCTCCGGCTCATCCAGGATCAGACCGACATGCATAAGTTATCCCCACCTTGGGAAGGACCCTTTGTGGTCAGCAAAAATCTGCACAACGGATCATACTACCTCATTGACATTCGAGACAACTCACGCACTTCTGAGGAGGAGACCCGGTGGCCATGGAACATAGCTCTCCTACGGCCTTACTATACTTGAGCCATAGGCTTTTCTTATGTACATATTTTGACAATGTATATATTATGATTAATACAATAAACCGACATCCTTGCTACAAGCAGGGCCTCTGCTATTTTTTCTCAAATATCCTTTGAGTTGCATGGGGGCTTTAGCTGACAAAGCGGAGTACTACCTATTAAACCGGCTATCATGCCACAATACAGCTCGGGAGCTTCACACCCAAATGGCCAAAGAGAGTCTGGATGCTATGCACAGCTCAAACATAGGCACCTAATGAGCACAGCTCATCATGTTACTTGGGGGCTCCTTGTGTCAAATACCAAGGAGTTTGAATGGACCCTTGTAGCTGGGTATCGCCCCACGGCTTGGAAGCCTGGTATATTTACCTAAAACCCCGGGTTAACCTGCCTTCATCAAGTAAGCCACTCCTATCCAGGTAATCCTGGCACGACCCTCCGAACGTTTGATAGTTACTCTCATTGAGACCCTGAACTTGTCAAAGTTAAAACGGTGATTGGTTAGTTGGAGGTCCATCTTAAAAGGCTTCGTCAAATGGTTTAACTCAGCGGCCTGGCAGCCCATGAAAAGCCTCAAATTTGGGCCTAGCAGCCCTCGAAAAGCCTCGACTACACGGTTTTATTTGCACTTGTTACTGTTTTCTCTTTGCTGACTTTTGTGTTAAACCAGCATCTTCGATCTGGTATGGCTTTTCAGTCATCACATTAACCCGGTGTTAGTTAACCCGGCTTGGATCTCAACTCAAAGTTGATGAACCTTATAATTAAACCGGAGTGTATTAACCCGGCCTGACTTTGATTACTTGTCGCTAGTTTTGATAATCTGGTGTTTATTATAACCCGGCATGACTTCTTACACACCATCAGTACAAGGTGAAGTTGTACAAAAATTGAAGATTTGGGTCTTCACCCTTATTACAGTCAAAGTTGGTCAACCAACTAAACGTGATATATCACATCACAGGTATGAGTTATTTCATATTTCGTAAAGTTTGGTTATCAATCAGGCTTTACCTTGGGTAGTATGACCCGTCCGGCGGTAAACCGCCAGGGCAATTCTTTTTATGCAGACATAGGGATTGCATCTTATGATATACGAGCCAACATTTTGGTGATGGAACACATAAAAGTATTTCCCATTGCGCGATGACAACAGATCAAAGTATTTTTGCTACCCTATTACAAGGCGCTTAAACAGCTCAAAATATGGAATTGTTTAAAACCGGACATTTTTGTGCCAAGTGAACCGGATTGCCGGATCAAGCATCACTGCCATGTTGACGTGAAGTAGATGGATCATCTGGCGTTGGCTCAATCTCCTCATCTTCGCCCAATGTTTGGAAGTCAGTGGTGGTCCAGTCAATCCGGGTTAAGGCCTGAAAGACAGCCTCTTCACTTATAAGATCAGTCGGGTCAACGTCAGGGGCGTAAGTATGCTTACGGATTGACGGAATAAGGTTTTGCACTTCCGAAATGACAGCCTCAACCCATTTGTTGTCAGCATCATAGAAAGACCGGTGAACCATCAAGTTTGCTTCTTCAGCCAACTGACTCGCCAGAGGACACATCTCCCTTGTTACACGTTTGAGGGCGTCATTGTCAAATACTGCTCATTTTCCTGTTCACTAGGAAAGCCCTTGGCAATATCAACCGGATCAAGGTCGGCTATCCATGCCTTGGCTCGGGTCAGTGCTAACAAAGCGACAGCCTTGGCAGCGGATCACTTTACCTCTTCTATGTGAGCTGGCGTCATAGATAACTTCGCCAGAGTGTCCTTGATCAATGTCGGAGCTGCACTGTCGTAACAAGCTGCGTAGATAACCCGTTGGGCACCGGTATACAACTGTTCAATCAGCATATAGGCGGCCTTGAGCTTCTTCCACATATCGGAGCCCAGCTGAGCGATGCGGCCACCTACAGCGGTTTAAGGATGTCAATTTAAACCGACAAAATTACAAAGCGGAGTATTCATAAAGCATTGGTAATTAGTACTTACCAAATATTGCAGAGGTCATGGCATTGATTTGGCGCTTTAATCCAGTAAGCTCTTCCGTCACCGGTTTAAGAGCTGATTCAGCATCTTCTGCCCACTTCAGCAAACCAGCTTTTTCGGAATCCCAGTTGGTCTGCACAGACTTGAACCACTCTTTCAGGTGTTCATTGGTGGTTAAGGCAGTTTTCAATTCCTCCCTGGCCTTGGTGGTTTCTGTTTGTTGGGTTTTCAAATTTTCTTGAAGATCAGCAATCTGAGACTTGTTGATTTATCTCACTCTGCAACAGTAAGAAGAGCAGATCAATACCTTTTTGGAAATTCCCAAGCATATAACCAGTTATATACTTGGCACTTGGGGGCTAATGAGGATTACTTTTCTCTACTTAATATTGAAGTCCCACGGATTAATACAAGTTTGAATCATGGCACTTGGGGGCTAATGTGTGTTGGATCACACATACACAAAAGAAATCAACAAAGTACAGTCTGAAATATGCAAAGTCCCGGTTCAACTTTCTAAAGGCAAACCGGCCCTTGGGGGCTACAATGCAATGAAGGTACAGAGTAAAGGATTCAACGGTTTACCTCATAGTGCTCTTTCAATAAATTTACCAAACCGGCCTCATAGTCTCGGCTGGTGAAGAGACGGTTTAAGAAGCTGGAATGAAGGTCTTGGGCAGATAAGTCAGCATAGTCTTACAAATCAGTTTTGCTCTTCCCCTTATTCATAAACGCAAATTCATCCTTTGCGGTATGCTTGGATAAAACAACTGGATTGCCTGGGGCGGTATATGCCGTACCAGTAATAACAACGTCATCGTCCTTGGCTGTGCTTGACGGATTGATGTTCTCCTTAGCGGGGCTTGGCGCTTTGGCAGCAAGGCTCGGTGGCTTGGTAGCAGGGCTTGGCGGATCAACAGTTGGATTTGGAGGGGTGGCATCAGGAGTTGACGTATCAACCTGTATCTCCGGTTCAGCCTCTAGCGGATTAGCATCAGCACCTGGATTTTCTGGAGCAGAGTGGTCTGTGGCAATCTCACGATTTTCGCCCTCGTCTTCAGGGGTCTTCTCCGGATCAACTTCGTCAGCATGGCCGCTGGTCTTGGCCTTTTTACTTAATCGGGCCTTGGCTCTACAAACATCCAAAGTTAAAATATGATAAACTGGCATATGAAGAAACAACTTGAGAAAGTGTACTTACCCAACAACGACCTTGAGGGGAGGTAACTGAGTGGTTGATGAACCGCCAGATGAGTTGGAAGATGCCTGATAATTCGGATCAGACGGAGTGAGTGGGCATCAGAAGAAACCCTTCAAAGGATAAAGCTTTTCAGGAGAATAATTCACCTCTGGACGATGTTTTCGGGTTGGTGTATTTGGTAAACCGGACGAGGTGATTTGCTGACCACTGTGCCGGGTTGTGCGATGTTCTGCAGCTTGATGTGTCTTCACAGAAAATTTGGGATCCAAATGAGCAAGAGGGTGAGATAGTTTTACTTTCCGGATTGTGCGGCGAACTTTTTGAACCAACACAAGATCAGAATCAGAAGAAAGGGTGATTACCTCAGCATTGTCTGCGTGGCTAGCATCAGCTTCCTCCTGGGAAACAATCATTGTCAATAAAATGTACGAATAAGGAACCAAGTAAGTCAACTTTTACCTCTGCGTCTGATTCCTCATCTTCTGGCGGATCAGAAGACTCGGTGGTTTTCTTCTTGGAAACCTTCTTGGTAACTTTGGTCTTTGGACGAGCTTTGGCCGGTTTAGTACGCTTCCAGAAGGAGTTGTTGGCCTGTAACATTAAGGCAAGGCAGTGATTAACACACAGTTAAAGTGGAGGCGAATCAGTAAATATTAAGATAAACTTTACCGCTGGTGGAGGATTGGAGACGCAAAAAGGTGCCAATCCGGTTTGGCTGCATGCAGAGATTGTTTCATTGAGCATCTTCTTTACAGATTCAGTAACTTCAAGGTACGTCATTACTATTTCTTGATAGCGTTGAGGGTCTTTGACATTGCCAGTGTACTCATGCATCAATCCGGGGGGGGCGGCTTAAAGGCAAAATACGCCAAGATACCCACCAACGGACGAGATCAATGCCAGTTAAACCATTGGCCATGAGGGCCCGGACCTTGGCGATTTGAGGAGCAAAAGTTCTTCATTCTGCGGCGGATAAGCGTGAAGGTAATGGGTGGTTATTGCTAAGCCGGTGGGGACAGTAACCCGGCAAGGGATTTTCTCCATCAGGGGTAGTGTTCCGGCAGTAAAACCAAGTCTGGTTCCAATCCTTAGGATGGCTATGATGTTTTGCGTGCGGGAAGTCAACCTCTTTTCTTTTCTGAATTGAAATGCCACCAAGCTCTGTGTTGGGACCATTAGAAAACTCTGTGCGACGGTTCAAGTGGAAGAAATCCCGGAACAACTCCACAGATGGCTCGTCTTGGAGGTAAACTTCGCAGAAGACTTGAAAGTTGCATATATTGGACACGGAGTTTGGTCCAATGTCTTGTGGATGGAGCTGGAAGCTTGCGAGGACATCCCGGAAATTTTTTGATCCGGGCGGGCTGAATCCCCGGTCTAAATGTTGCATAAAGACAATCACTTCTCCATTCTGAGGTGTAGGTGGGCATTCAGAGCCCAAAACTCGCCAGTGAAGCACCCTCTTTGAGGCTAAAGCGCCAGTGGTGACATATTCATTCATTTGAGTCTCAGTGGTCTTGGACGGAACCCAATTACAGGTAGAGAATTGTTTGGCCATTCCGGAAGAAAAAACTGTGAAAGGAAAATTAAAGCCGGTTTACGATTAACGGTTTACGCATATTATTCAGTGTTAAACCGGCAAATTGCCATCCAGATTTAATTAGCGGTTTAAGAGAGGGATAATGGTATATGGCGGATTGATCATCAAAAGTTAAACCGCCCGTAGGCAGAAGGGCCTGGGTTCAAAATCTGCTAAGTGTTGGCAGAAACAGGTTTCACATAGAGATGGAATTAATTTGGATGTACCAAAGTTTCAGTAAGAAAATTTTCTGCGATCTATAAATGTGCTAAACAGAGCAGAGAAGTTCATATGCTCTATTAAGGGAATCTGTACCAAGAGGGAGACCTACTAAGTACTAAACTGGATGCGGAGCAACTACCACATGGGATTTATGCTACGGTTGAGTCAAAAAAGCTATGGCAGAAGTGAATACGAAGAGACTAGGGATGAGCGCCTATGAATGCAGATGAAAACAGGAGCCCTAAGAGATAGATCTAGGGTTATGAGGGAGAAGGTTTACCGGATGCACAGGATAGCGGAGGAACACCGAAGGTCTCTGGTACAACCAGGTTGATGCAGCGGCCTCTGTTGATGCAGCGTTCGAAGGTCGAGGGCAGCGGCGGAGCTTCAGAACTGAGGCGTCGTGAGGAAGAAGAAGAAGTGTGGAAGGGGAAGAAAGGAAAGGGCCCCCGGGTCTATTTATAAGGAAAATGGATAAGGACCGGCACGAAAATCAAGGAGTCAAAAGCAGCGAGTGGCACAGCTGTCGCCTTGATTTCCAGGATGACATTAATAAGAGGAATGTTTTATTTCATTTTTACAGAGATGATGTCATGATGATCCGTTGCTGTATCCAGAGGATGGCGTCACGGCGGTTTAACAAAGTTTATGAAGAAGATGTCATGGCGGTTTACGGGAAGCATTGACCTGAATAAATTCAAATCACTCAGGGGCCTTATGTTGGGGATATAACTATTGAGTATAAACCGCCCAGGAGGGGCCGGTTTACACTCAACCGTATTGAAGCCCACGAAGACTCAGAAGATGGCGTTTTACTATGAAGCTTAGAGGCCCGGAGTCGAAAGGCGGATTAGGGCCCATAGTGGTAAACCGCCATAGTCATGTAACTTGTGTTGTAAGATAACGAAAGGAGAGACCGAGCCGAACACTTTTATGAGTCGGCCTCGGGACTCTGTAGACCGGCCGGGCATCAACCCGTGTATATAAGGGGACGACCCAGCGGCGGTTCAGGGACAAGAAACACAACTCGATAGCCAGGCATAGCTTGTTTAGCTCCCTGGTTAGCGAGACCCCAATAATCCCATCACAACTAGACGTAGGCCTTTACCTTCATCGAAGGGGCTGAACTAGTATAAAATCCCTCGTGTCCTTAGTCCGGTTTCACCCCTTTAAGCTAACCCGTCGCGATGGCTCCATGACTAAGTCCTTACATGAGGACATCTGACATGATATTTCCATGACACCTAGCGGGTGCGGAACAATAAAAAATTATGTATTTTATCGCGTACCTCGAAGCATTTGAGTAAACTTCCAAAAGCTTCATTTAACCCGCTTGTGGAGGACCAAATCTTCTCCAACATCGTACCCATTAGCGTACGGTGACCCTCTGAGAGAGCGGCTTGCTCCAGGAGGCTCGCCAGCGTGTCTGGCCGGGTACCGGATTGTTTCGGACCCTTCTCATCACCCGCCAAGGGGGCCGAACGCACTGGGCTCGGGATGGCCTTAGCGGATCTGGGCTCCTCCGTGACGACACCTCATGGTCATCCGCCCCATGGGGCGGAGAGGCAGGTGGGGTTTCACACTCCATCATCTCCGAAAGAAGATCCCCCGAAGACGAGCCCTGTTGAGACGAGCTACTACCCAGACTGCACAAAATAGATCCTGGTTATTTTTCTCAGAGGAAAAAGCAATAACTTCTTGTTTATCATTATCTTACAGCTCGGTGGAGGGCTGGCCAGTTTGCAGGCACGATGCGGTGAGAACGCCATTCGGGGCAGGACCCCCGGGAGAAGCTTTCTTCCCTTTCTTTGGCACCTCCGTCTCCAAATCTTCGGAGGCAGCCCTCTTTTTCCCGCGGGGGGAGGAAACCTTAGATTCACTTCCCCGATCGTCCTCCTTAGTGGAAACATTAATTCCCCGGTTCGGATGCACAATGTGTGAAGCCCACTTTTGGCTTCTCCACTCCTCCCTTCATCTTTCTCTGATGGCACTTGTCTTAGCGTCCGCTCAAACATCCTGGCTATCACCGGACCGGGCGAGCCTTCGGGAAGCGGGGCCGTACATCTAATTCTCTCTGCCTTACTAAGCCAATCCTGGCCACGTGCATTTTTTCAAAACAATGCTATGACAAATATAAACGAAGTGCTCGGTCATAGGGTTACTTACTTGGGTATCTGGGCGATTGCAGCTTAGGCCCGCATCCTCGGTGGTGTTCGGATGCTTTATTCGTGGTCCGAAGAACAACTTATACATTCCTTCAAGCGTCATGCCGAAGAAGTGCTGAATAGTTCGCAGGCCTTCTGGATTGAACTCCCACATCCAGAGAGATCGACGTTTACACGGCAGGGCCGGCCGAACTAGCATTACATGGATTATTTTGACGAGACTAATATCCCTCTCAAGGAGCTCCCGAATTCGGCTCTGCAACGCTGGTACATCATTTGCAGACCCCCAGTCCAGTCCTACGTTGGCCCACGATGCCAGTCGAGGCGGAGGGCCCGAGCAGAAGGCGGGGGCGGCCGCCCACTTCCGCCTTGGGGAGTTGTGATGTAAAACCACCTCCGTTTCCACAGATCGGACACCTCCGGGAAAGAACCTTCCGGCCATGGGACATTGGTGTTTCTTCTTATTACGGCGCCCCCGCACTCTGCGTGTCGCCCCTCAATCATCTTTGACTTCACATTGAAGGTCTTGAGCCATAGGCCGAAGTGGGGGGTAATGTGGAGGAAGGCTTCGCACACGATGATAAACGACGAGATGTGGAGGATGGAATCCTGGGCTAGATCGTGAAAATCTATCCCGTAATAGAACATGAGCCCCCTCACAAAGGGATCAATAGTAAAGCCCAAGCCCCGGAGGAAGTGGGAAACAAATACGACACTCTCGTTGGGTTCATGAGTGGAGATGATCTGCTCGGGGGCAGGAAGCCTATGCTTGACATCGGCGGTCAGGTATGTGGCCTCCCTGAGCTTCTCAATGTCCTCCTCTATGACAGAGGAGGCCATCCACCAACCTTAAAGGTTGGATCTGGACATGGTTGAAGATCCAAAGTACCTAAGCTTGAGCTTCGGGTGTTGGAACTCGAGGGGTGGAAAGGTGCAAGCATGGTAAGAAAGGGATAGGCCTTGATCCCTTTATAAAGGGGGGAGAATATCAAGCATCCCCAACATGGACGTTCGGGACTTGCCTAAAAACATGGAGTCACGCCAACAGGCGTGGTGGGATTATCGATACCCGTATTGATGAGAATCTCGCGATAATAGGGACACGATCTCTACTTCGACAAGACGTGCCAACGGAACCGCCTCGCGATATGTGCGGTATCTAGCCGGACACGGTCCATGTGTTCGGAATTTATCTTGGAGTATTCGGAGATGGAACCCGCCTCGCAATGCCGAAGACAATCTAAGCGCCGGACTCATCGTCATTGAAGCCTGGTTCAGGGGCTACTGAGGGAGTCCTGGATAAGGGGGTATCCGGACAGCCAAACTATGTACTTTGGTCGGACTGTTGGACTATGAAGATACAAGATTGAAGACTTCGTCCAGTATCCGGATGGGACTCTCCTTGGCGTGGAAGGCAAGCTTGGCGATTCGGATGTAGATCTCCTTCTCTGTAACCAACTCTATGTAACCCTAACCCACTCCGGTGTATATATAAACCAGAGGGTTTAGTCCGTAGGACACAACAACAATCATACCATAGGCTAGCTTCTAGGGTTTAGCCTCTCTAATCTCGTGGTAGATCAACTCTTGTAATACTCAGATCATCAAGATCAATCAAGCAGGAAGTAGGGTATTACCTCCATCAAGAGGGCCCGAACCTGGGTAAACATCGTGTCCCCGGTCTCCTATTACCATTAGCCTTAGACGCACAGTTCGGGACCCCCTACCTGATATCCACCGGTTTTGACACTGACAGTCGTGTCCTACAGTCAGCGTGTGCTCTGATACCATCTTGTAGTGACCAGACCTCAAACAGTCTGATCTTTGTGCATCAGTGTCATCCCTGGATCAGTAATGCTGACACACACAGTACTTGAAGGATTTATAACAGAGTAGCAATCACACACTTATTACATTGAATGTCTCAAAAGAGAACTTATTACAATAAATATGGCGTAAGGCCATCTAAAAATGATAACAGCGGAAGGCTTGGAAGATAAAGTGAGTTCATCTACTCCAATGGCATCACTGAGTGAAGGATCTAGACCTAAGGCACCTTACTCGTCGTCTAAAAAGTCTGCAACATGAACGTTGCAGCCCGAAACGGGTCAGCACATGGAATATGCTGGCAATATAACACATAGAGTAATGAACATAATAATGCTATCACTACATGCATATATGGCTGGTGGAAAGCTCTATGGTTACAGTTTTTGCATATAGCCAATTTTTTCCTACAACAAAAGAATAAATTTTATTTAACTATCATGGTCGTTGTTAAACATTGAGAAGGTTCACCCAACTCAATCCGAATTAAGCATCATCATTAAACCCAATCAAATTATATGAAGAGTGATGAGGTCCACATGATAGTCCAAGAACTAGATACTCAAAACGTCCATAACCGGGGACACGGCTAACCATGATTAGTTTGTACACTCTGCAGAGGTTTGTGCACTTTTCCCCACAAGACTCGAATACATCCATGGTTGGAGAAACGAGACACAGTCTTTCTGAAACAATAACTCTTTACTCTGGGTGGACAGTTACACCTACTTTCCCCTACATCTGCTAGCCCACCACTAAAAGAGGTCTTACAACTTACTCAACTATGCTAGAGCCTATAATAGCTTGTGGCTGCACACGGAACTTTCTAGCATGAATAATCTTATGATCCCTTTGAGCCTGGGTGGCGGTCCATAGGAGAATCACACGGTACCCCGGGATTTCCAAAAAAACAGGCAACACTGGGTTCCCCAGGTGCCTCAATCCACCCATATGTGTATTAAAGTAGCCACCTTAAGTTAACCATTCAATAACAATACTCACACCTGTCATGGATACACTCACCCAATCCACGTCTACAAGCATAGCATAGCAATATAAGCAACGTAGAAGTAACTCCCAAAGGTTTGATAATAAACAGGACAATAGGTACTACCTCATCTACTTCCCAAAACCCACATATTAAAAAGATCCTAACCATGCAATTGTTTGAGGATTGAACTAATGCAATAAAACTGGGTAGTAAAGAGGTATGATCAAAGTGTTACTTGCCTTGCTGATGATCCGTGAAACCTAGAGACTCGTTGTAGCACGCTTCGCACTCCGCGTACTCTATCGCAAACAAACAAGCATACAATAAGCACTCAACTAGAAGCATGGGTAAAACACAAATAAAATATCTAACCATAAAGTTCAATTTAAGAACTCCGGTTTGCAAAAACAATCAAATCAAACGAAGCAACAAAACTCAAAGTGTGAAAGAAACAAGCTCCGTTTACTAATCTGGACTTAAGTTAAATTTTATAGTAGCAAAAACTTGTTTAACTTGGTTAAACATAAAGAGGGATTCGAAACGAAACTCTAGGTGCTTGAATCACCTAATTCCGATAAACGAGCGAAAAGATAAACTAAAACAAAAATCGGGGCAGAAATCGCGATCGAAAATAATCGCGGAAAATCCCTGGAAAAAGAAAAACTGACAAACAGGCTAGCGAACGAACGTTCGCTGTCTGCGGCTTAAACAGTGAAAATCGTTCATTAAAACGAACGAACAAACAGGCATTCACTAATTGACTAAATCGAAAAAAATAAACCGGTCTAAGTAAAAAAACAACCGTGGTTTCTAAAAAACAACGGTTTTCTAACGAAAACCGCGGCGGCGGCGGCTACATACAACTCTGTCGAGGGCGGCGGCGGCGGGTCCAGCGGTGGTCGGTGGCGGGTCCGGCGACGGTGACCGGCGGGGGCGAAGGACGGCGGGGTCGGGTGGCGGTGGGGATCGGCAGCGGCGGGGCTCCGGCGGCGGCGGGGATCGGCGGCGGCGGCGCTCTCCGGCGGCGACGACGGCGGGGGATTCCGGGGGTGGCCGCACGAAAACTGAGGCGAGGCGGCAGCTAGGGTTTCGGGTGGGGCTGGCGACGGCTTGGGCCTCGCGGCTTTAAAGGCCGCCCGGGCTGAGGTGTCCGGGTCAGACACGGCCCGGTAAGACGATATCTTTTTTTTAAATAATTCCGCACAGAAAAAGAAATAAAAGTAATACTAAACGGACTCAAAAAATCCTGAACTAAATTTTCCCCGTCCTCTAGAAATATATCGGACAAAGTGAACATTCATTTGGGCCTCTAATGCAATTTTGAAAAACACACATTTTTCAATTCAAATAAAATAGCGATAAAACTCCGAATAAAATACTTATTTGATCTTAATATTAAATCTCCAATATTTCTTTATTTTGGGAAATTCTTTTTATCCCCTCTCTTTTATTTTCATAGAAGAAATATTCGAAGATAAAATAATTAAAATCAAATGATCCTCTTTTCAAAATTTGACAAAACTAAAATATGAAAATTACGAAATCCCAACTCTCTCCGTGGGTCCTTGAGTTGCGTAGAATTTCTAGGATCAAGCCAAAATGCAATAAAATATGATATGCAATTATGATCTAATGTATAACATTCCAAATTGAAAATTTGGGATGTTGCAAGACAGAACGGAGTTGGAAGCCGAGCAGTTCAATCTCCCGTACCCTAACTTGGCGACGGAAGACACCTACGGCGGCAGTGGAGAAGACGAGGTCCACGGCCGTCGTGAGGACGGCGGCGGTGAGGTCGCGGCAGCTAAGCGCTTCGTCGTCGGCGTCGTTACGAGCTAGTAGTGGCGCTAGGGTTTTGAGCGAGGTACGGAGGTGGAAGAAAGATATTTGACCGTGATGTGATGTGTATTTATAAGGAAAGGGACAACATAGCACAATTACTCAGGTGCCCCTGGCGGATCACATCTGATGAACACGTGGCAAACATGAAACACTTTAGTAAGAATTTGGTGGTGGCGTTACCCATCGTATAGTAAGTATTAGACCCAGACACGGCGCACAATTATCATGGCGCTCCGAAGTTAAATTCCACATTAATGTATTCACACTCAGAAGGTAAGTCTTCATTAATTGAAGAGATATGTTACTTTGTGTGTTGCACATCTAAGTCGTCAGCATGCATAAGCGTTAGGATGTGTGTCCATTCACAGTACATTCAAGGATTCTAAGATATTTAGCTCACACCGCAACCTACCAAACCTTTTCTTATCCAAGGGCTTAATGAAGATATCAGTCAATTGCTCTTCAATGTTGACGTGAATGATATCAATGTCTTCCTTGTTGACATGATCTCTGAGAAAGTGATGACGGATCTAAATGTGCTTTGTCTTCGAGTGCTGTATTGGATTCTTGGAAAACTTGATGGCGCTTTCATTGCCACAGAAGAGTGGCACATTCTTCGTGTTGATGCCATAGTCCTTGAGAGTTTGCTTCATCCATAGAAGTTGAGCACAGCATGATCCAGCAGCAATGTATTCAGATTCAGCAGTGGAGAGTGACACACAGTTCTGCTTCTTTGAAGACCATCAAACAAGTGATCGACCAAGAAAGTGACATGTTCCTGAGGTGGACTTGCAATCAACCTTATCACTAGCATAATCAGCATCAGAATACCCAATCAGATCAAATGTTGAGCCCTTTGGATACCATAATCCTATCATTGGGGTGTAAGCCAAATATCAAAGAATTTGCTTCACTGCAAGATGATGCAACTCCTTTGGTGCCGCTTGGAATCGGGCACACATGCAAACGCTAAGCATTTTATCTGGCCTAGATGCACATAAGTAAAGTAAGGAACCAATCATGGAGCGGTATACCTTTTGATCAAACTCTTTACCATTGTCGTTAGGACCCAGATGACTTTTGGTTGGCATTGGCGTCGTGTAACCTTTGCAGTCTTGCATCCCAAACTTCTTCAGGCATTCTTCGAGGTATTTCTCTTGAGATATGAAGATGATGTTTCTCTGCTGACGGATTTGAAGACCAAGGAAGAACTTCAGCTCAACCATCATGGACATCTTATATTGCTCTTGCATCATGTGCCCAAACTCATCGCTGTATCTCTTGTCAGTGCAGCCGAAGATAATGTCATCCACATAGATTTGGCACACAAACAGTTCACCATCGTAATACTTCGTGAAGAGTGTTGGATCTAGAGAACCAGGTTTGAAGCCTCTGCTCTTCAGGAAGTCTTTGAGTGTGTCATACCAAGCGCGAGGAGCTTGTTTGAGGCCATATAGTGCCTTGTTGAGCCTATACACCATATCAGGATGTTTTGGATCTTCAAAGCCAGGTGGTTGTGCAACATACACTTCTTCTTCAATCTTGCCATTGAGAAAGGCACTCTTCACATCCATTTGATACAAAAGAATATTGTGATGGTTGGCATATGCCAGCAGTATACGAATGGCTTCAAGTCTTGCCACAGGAGAAAATGTTTCATCGAAGTCAATCCCTTCAACTTGAGTGTAGCCTTGAGCAACCATACGAGCCTTGTTTCTGACAACTTGACCATGTTCATCTTGTTTGTTGCTATAGATCCATTTGGTGCCAACGATATTATGCTTGCGACGATCAGGACGCTTGACTATTTCCCAGACATTGTTCAGCTCAAACTGATGAAGCTCTTCTTGCATAGCTTGAATCCATTCAGGTTCCATGAAGGCTTCATCAACTTTCTTGGGTTCAGATATTGAGACAAATGCAAAATGGCCACAAAAATTTGCCAGTTGTGTTGCTCTTGAACGAGTGAGTGGACCAGGTGCATTGATGTTGTCAATGATCTTCTCAATTTGTACTTCATTTGCAACACGGGGATGTACTGGACGAAGATTTTGCCCTTGCAGATCATTGTCTTCAACTTCAGCATTGACTTCAGGCTGATCATTGTTGTCAGGTTGACTTCATGCCAATTAGTCTCTCTAGTACCCATGAGCTTGATAGATTCACTAGGAGGGACTTCATCTAGCACATTTGGCAGGTGCTCTATTTGCGAGCCATTAGTCTCATCGAACCGCACATCCACAGTTTCAACCACTTTATAGTGAAAGTGGTTGAAGATTCTGTAGGAGTGCGAGTCCTTTCCGTAACCAAGCATAAAACCTTCATGTGCTTTTGGTGCCAATTTTGAAGTGTGATGCGGATCCTTGATCCAGCACCTAGCACCTAGCACGTCTAAAGTAACTGACGTTTGGCTTCTTACCAGTTAGCAGCTCATATGATGTTTTCTTAGGAAGCTTGTGAAGATAAACTCGGTTGATGATGTGGCACACAGTGTCAATGGCTTCAGGCCAGAACTTTCTTGGAGTCTTGTACTCATCTAGCATTGTCCTAGCCATCTCGATGAGGGTTCTGTTCTTGCGCTCCATGATGCTATTCTACTGAGGTGTGTAGGGAGCAGAGAACTCATGAGTGATGCCAAGAGTATCAAGGTAAGTGTCGAGGCCGGTGTTCTTGAATTATATGCCATTGTCACTTCTGATGTGCTTGATCTTGACACCGTAGTTCATCATGGCACGATTGGCAAAGCATCTGAAGACATCCTGCACTTCATTCTTATAGAGAATTATATGCACCTAGGTATATCTTGAGTAATCATCAACAATAACGAAACCATAGAGACAAGCAATGGTAGTAAGAGTGGAGTAATGAGTAGGGCCAAATAAGTCCATGTGAAGCAGCTTGAAGGGTTGAGACATCGTCATAATTTTCTTCGAGGGATGCTTAGCCCTAGTCATCTTCCCAGCTTCCCATGCACCACACAGATGATCTTTCTTGAACTTGATGCCTTCGATGCCCACAACATGCTTCTTCTTCACGAGAGTGTACAAGTTCCTCATGTCCGCATGTCCTAGCCTCCAATGCCAAAGCCAGCACTCCGAAGCTTTTCCTAGAAGACATGTGGCAAGATGTGGTCCTACTGAGAAATCTACCATATACAGATCATCTTTTCGATACCCTTCAAAGATTAGAGATTTGTCATATTCCATAAGGACAAGGCAACGATATTTTCCAAATATCACAATCATATTCAAATCACATAGCATTGATACAGACATTAAGTTGAAACCAAGGGATTCAACAAGCATCACTTTATCCATGTGCTGATCCTTTGAGATTGCAACTCTACCAAGACCCAATACCTTACTTTTACCAGTATCAGCAAATGTGATATGACTCTTATTAGACGGCCGAAGACTTGAATCCATCAGAAGACTTCGATCACCAGTCATGTGGTTGGTGCAACCACTATCCATAATCCATTCTGAAGCATGAGGTGTCATAGCCTACAGTACAGTTTGGGGGATAGGCTTCACCAAGCGAGTTGTGAAGCATAAACATTTGACGAACAAGTGGAACATAGAAGTTCAGATCTTGGTTAGGATAGATAGGATGAGTGTCAAGGAATCCCGGGACGAAATACATAGTAAGACCATTTGGGCATTTTATCTTGCGCCCCACAAGATGTTTAAGGTCCCCAGCATAAGCATCATACGCCTTTGATTTCTGGCTGGAGACCTTTCCCTGCAAAAGAGAGTTAAGTTTTCTTAACCACCCATATTTTCAGGGGTGGCTTAGAAGCAATGAGTCTAAGTGCAGCATCTGAGAACTTCGGCTTTGAAGACCTATCAAATAGCCTTGCAGGAGGAGAATAATACTCATATGATTAAGCAGAAAAGTTCTTAGACTTATGAACATAGCGGTTTGATGAAACACGCTCATATTCAAAGGTCTGAATATGATTTCCCTGCAAAACATTGGCGTTAGGGTAACTCAGGTGAGTATTCTGTCTGTACGAAGCCTTTGGACCATATGAAGCCTTTGGTCTGGGGTTTGTCTTCTTCCCAGGTGGTGTCATAACGACATTCATGGGAAGACTTTCAAGACACCCTTTGGGAACCCAGATCTTCTTAAGAGGTGGTCCATTCCTGCAGTTAGTACCAATGTACCTGGCAAACACTTCACCATTCTGATTCCTAAACAGTTTATAGTTTGCATCAAATGTTTCATCAATGATAATTCGGTTAGCACTAGTGAAGCCAGATAAGGTGGATGGCTCTACTGAAGGTCTCTTAGCAGCAACCCATGTGGTTTTGGGGTACTGCTCAGGCATCCAGTAAGAATCATCAACATTCATTTTCCTCTCGAACCCAACACCCTCTTTCCTAGGGTTTCGGTTCAGAATCTGCTTTTTAAGGACATAACATAGTGTCTGATGCCCTTTGAGACTATTGTACATTCCTGTCTCAAGTAATGACTTCAACCTGGCATTCTCATCACCAATAGTAGTGGTATCCTCAGATGAGGGGTTAGTTACCACATCAATAGTTGAAGATATTGCAATAGTAGTAGCAGTTGAACATTCAGCAACAGAGATAGCATTATCACGCTCAATACATTTTAGACATGGTGGTTCAAATCTTTCCTGAGCGGAACTGATCTGTTGAGCGCGGAGTGACTCGTTTTCCTTTTGAAGATCTTCATGAGCCGATCTCAACTTCTCAAGTTCCTTCTTCCTTTGAAGATAATCATAGGAAAGCTTTTCATGGGAGTTTGAGAGCGATTCATGATGACTTTCAAGTTCCTCATACTTAACATGAAGATTTTTTATGTCTTCAATTAAGGACTGAGATCGGGTCATTTCCGCGTCCAACAGGTCATCGCTTTTGTCTAACAGTTTTTGAATGTGTTCCATGGCATTCTGTTGTTCAGTTGCAATTTTAGAAAAGTGTTTTGTAGCTAGGTTTAGAATCAATAGAGGTTACCTTGACACTACGTGCCATCAGGCAGTAGTTTTGGTCTGATGGCTCGGGTTCGAAAGACATCATTTTGAGAAATTCTTTGAACTCGTAGAACCATGGGTCTTGACGGGTTCGATGACCCTCATAGACATCAAAAATCCGGTCCCAGATAAGCTTCGCATTACAAAGATGCTTGATGCGCCTGAACTCGTCAACGGATAGACATGAGCATATAATATCCTTAGCAGTGATATCCAGACGAGTGTACTTTCGAATGTCGTCAGCATTCGCCATCTTGCATAAATCTGTGATACCAATTTCTGTGACAGTCCACAGTTCACTGTTCATGGGAGAAGGCGCTTCTTCATCATTACTTTCCATTTGGGATAATCTCGACCATTGAAGATAGGGCACGCAACGGAGACTTTGATTACCCCTGCAGTCGACATAGCTAAACTCAAGGTGGTTAAACCGAATCACATAGAACAAGGGAGAACCTTGCTTTGATACCAATTGAAAGTTCTAGTACTTGACTAGAGGGGGGGCGAATAGGCGATTTTTAAGAAAGTCTTCAAAACACGGGTGTTTTGAAGACAGACAATAGAAATGAACCTATTCATATGCAGTGGAAGGTAGACTATAGTAGACAAGCCATAGTCATGTAACCAATGAAGTGAAAGCACGAAGACTATAAGCAGCTAGGTAGATTGGATCAGGATGGAAGATTGTATGAAGCCTAACAGACAACAGCCTTCACACAGTGAAGTCAAACAGATAAGGCAAGTAGAAAACACTTCGCAAAGACAAAATGTAAGTAAGGCAAGAGAGGTAGGATAGAACCAGTTGCTCGGATAGGACAAGGGATTTGTTAGACCAGTTCCCTTTGCTGTGACAACTGTACGTCTGGTTAGGGAGGCTGAGATTCAACTTAGAAGACCGTGTCTTCACCTTATTCCCCTTGAGCTAAGAACACTTAGACCTCGCCCAATCACTCTGGTAAGTCTTCAAGGGAAACTTCCAAACCTTCACAGACTTCGTTCACCGGCAATCCACAATGACTCTTGGATGCTTGCTACGTCTTGAGCTAGCATTGGTTTTCCCCGAAGAGGAGAGGGTGATGCAGCAAAGTGTAGCGTAAGTATTTCCCTCAGTTTTGAGAACCAAGGTATCAATCCAGTAGGAGGCTCCTCAAAAGTCCCACGCACCTACACAAACAAAGTGAGAACTCGCAACCAACGCAATAAAGGGGTTGGAAATCCCTTCATGGTCACTTACGAAAGTGAGATCTGATAGAGAAAGTATGATAAGATAAATATATTTTTGGTATTTTATAATATAGATGCAGAAAATAAAGATGCAAATAAAAGTAGATTGAAGGAAAATATGATAAGAGATAGACCCGGGGGCCATAAGTTTCACTAGAGGCTTCTCTCGAGAGGATAAGTATTATAGTGGGTGAACAAATTACTGTCAAGCAATTGATAGAAAAGTGAATAATTATGACGTTATATAGGCATGATCATGTATATAGGCATCACGTCCATAACAAGTAGACCGACTCCTGCCTGCATCTACTACTATTACTCCACACATCGACCGCTGTCCAGCATGCATCTAGTGTATTAATTTCATGAAAACAGGGCAACGCATTAAGCAAGATGACATGATGTAGAGGGATAAACTCATGCAATATGATATAAACCCCATCTTGTTATACTTGATGGCAAAAATACAATACGTGTCTTGCAACCCTTTCTGTCACTAGGTAAGATCACCGCAAGATTGAACCCAAAGCTAAACACTTCTCCCATGGCAAGAAAGATCAATCTAGTAGGCCAAACCAAACTGATAATTCGAAGAGACTTGTAAAGATAACTCAATCATACATAAAAGAATTTAGAGAAGATTCCAATATTATTCATAGATAAACTTGATAACCCACAATTCATCGGATCTCGACAAACACACCGCAAAAAGAGATTACATCGAATAGATCTCCACAAGAGAGGGGGAGGACATTGTATTGACCTCCAAAAAGAGAGAAGAAGCCATCTAGCTAATAACTATGGACCCATAGGTCTGTGGTAAACTACTCACAACTCATCGGAGAGGCTATGGTGTTGATGTAGAAGCCCTCCGTGATCGATTCCCCCTCTGGAAGAGTGCCGGCGAATGCTCCAAGATGGGATCTCACGGATACAGAAGGTTACGATGGTGGAAATTGTGTTTCGTGGTGCTCCTGGATGTCTTCGGGGTCCGTGGATATATATAGGAGAAAGAAGTACATCGATGGACGCCCGAGGGGCCCATGAGACAGGGGGCGCGCCCCTAGGGGGAAGCGCACCCTCCTATCTCGTGGGGCCCTCGGATATTTCTAGACTTGCACTCCAGGCTCTCCGGATCAGATTTGTTCCAAAAATAACGCTCCCGGAGGTTTCATTCCGTTTGGACTCCGTTTGATATTCCTTTTCTTCGAAATACTGAAATAGGCAAAAAAAACAGCAATATGGGATGGGCCTCCGGTTAGTAGGTTAGTCCCAAAAATGATATAAATGTGTAGAATAAAGCCCATAAACATCCAAAAGGGGTAATATAATAGCATGGAACAATCAAAAATTATAGATACGTTGGAGACGTATCAAGCATCCCCAAGCTTAATTCCTGCTCGTCCTCGAGTAGGTAAATGATAAAAAGAGAATTTTTGATGTGGAATGCTACCTAGCATAATTCATAATGTAATTTTCTTTCATTGTGGCATGAATGTTCAGATCCAAATAATACAAAATAAAAGTTAATAAATACATAAGAAATAGTAATACTTCAAGCATACTAATCAAGGTAATCATGTCTTCTCAAAATAACATGGCTAAAGAAAGTTATCCCTACAAAATCATATAGTCTGGCTATGCTCTATCTTCATCACACAAAGTATTTAATCATGCACAACCCCGATGACGAGCCAAGCAATTGTTTCATACTTTAATAATCTCAAAATCTTTCAACTTTCATGCAATACATTAGCGTGAGCCATGGACATAGCACTATATGTGGAATAGAATGGTGGCTGTGG
Source organism: Triticum aestivum (assembly GCF_018294505.1). Taxonomy (NCBI): domain Eukaryota; kingdom Viridiplantae; phylum Streptophyta; class Magnoliopsida; order Poales; family Poaceae; genus Triticum; species Triticum aestivum. The sequence continues at coordinate 661,899,573 of NC_057798.1, read as the reverse complement.
AGAAGACAAAAAGGAGAAGATAGTATCACATCAACTAGGCGTATCAACGGACTATGGAGATGCCCATTAATAGATATCAATGTGAGTGAGTAGGGATTGCCATGCAACGGATGCACTAGAGCTATAAATATATGAAAGCTCAACAAAAGAAACTAAGTGGGTGTGCATCCAACTTGCTTGCTCACGAAGACCTAGGGCACTTTTGAGGAAGCCCATCATTGGAATATACAAGCCAAGTTCTATAATGAAAAATTCCCACTAGTATATGAAAGTGACAACATATGAGACTCTCTA